>NC_081239.1:5607995-5692995 GCF_902713425.1 Acipenser ruthenus | reverse complement strand
AATGCCCCTTTATCTAATCTCCATTTGTGACCCCTGGTCCTTGTTTCTTTTTTCAGGTAGAAAAAGTCCCCTGGGTCAACATTGTCAATACCTTTTAGGATTTTGAATGCTTGAATCAGATCGCCGCGTAGTCTTCTTTGTTCAAGACTGAATAGATTAAATTCTTTGAGCCTGTCTGCATACGACATGCCTTTTAAACCCGGGATAATTCTGGTTGCTCTTCTTTGCACATTACTTCCCTTGATTTAAATTCAACACTTCTCACAATATATCCGAGCATCTTGTTGGCCTTTTTTATAGCTTCCCCACATTTCCTCTGGTTGAAGCTGTGATTAAAGGTATTGAAAGCGGTCTCTCTCTCTGGGGTTCCCCTGTATCAGTGGTGTGGGGTTTCCTCGGGTTGAAGCTGTGATTAAAGGTATTGAAAGCGGTCTCTCTCTCTGGGGTTCCCCTGTATCAGTGGTGTGGGGTTTCCACGGGTTGAAGCTGTGATTAAAGGTATTGAAAGCGGTCTCTGTCTGGGGTTCCCCTGTATCAGTGGTGTGGGGTTTCCACGGGTTGAAGCTGTGATTAAAGGTATTGAAAGCGGTCTCTCTCTGGGGTTCCCCTGTATCAGTGGTGTGGGGTTTCCTCGTGTTGAAGCTGTGATTAAAGGTATTGAAAGCGGTCTCTCTCTTTGGGGTTCCCCTGTATCAGTGGTGTGGGGTTTCCTCGGGTTGAAGCTGTGATTAAAGGTATTGAAAGCGGTCTCTCTCTGGGGTTCCCCTGTATCAGTGGTGTGGGGTTTCCTCAGGTTGAAGCTGTGATTAAAGGTATTGAAAGCGGTCTCTCTCTGGGGTTCCCCTGTATCAGTGGTGTGGGGTTTCCTCGGGTTGAAGCTGTGATTAAAGGTATTGAAAGCGGTCTCTCTCTGGGGTTCCCCTGTATCAGTGGTGTGGGGTTTCCTCTGGTCGAAGCTGTGATTAAAGGTATTGAAAGCGGTCTCTCTCTCTCTGGGGTTCCCCTGTATCAGTGGTGTGGGGTTTCCTCGGGTTGAAGCTGTGATTAAAGGTATTGAAAGCGGTCTCTCTCTGGGGTTCCCCTGTATCAGTGGTGTGGGGTTTCCTCGGGTTGAAGCTGTGATTAAAGGTATTGAAAGCGGTCTCTCTCTCTGGGGTTCCCCTGTATCAGTGGTGTGGGGTTTCCTCGTGTTGAAGCTGTGATTAAAGGTATTGAAAGGGGTCCCTACCCTGGAGTCCCACTCGTTGAGGGTCTTGACGTTGATGAAGGACACTTCCCCGTTGGCTCCGGTCATCACACCATCGTGTTCACAGCGAACGATCAGATCGATATCCTCCCCCAGCTTCCAACACCGGAACCTGAAACACAGAGACACACACAGGGGTCAGCAAGGCTGAACACACACACACACACACAGGGGTCAACAAGGCTGAACACACACACACACACACACACAGGGGTCAACAAGGCTGAACACACACACACAGGGGTCAACAAGGCTGAACACACACACACACACACAGGGGTCAACAAGGCTGAACACACACACACACAGGGGTCAACAAGGCTGAACACACACACACACACAGGGGTCAACAAGGCTGAACACACACACACACACACACACAGGGATCAACAAGGCTGAACACACACACACACACACAGGGATCAACAAGGCTGAACACACACACACACACACACACACACACACACAGGGGTCAACAAGGCTGAACACACACACACACACACACACACACACAGGGATCAACAAGGCTGAACACACACACACACACACAGGGGTCAACCAGGCTGAACACACACACACATACACACACACACACAGGGGTCAACAAGGCTGAACACACACACACACACACACACACAGGGGTCAACAAGGCTGAACAAACACACACACACACACAGGGGTCAACAAGACTGAACACACACACACACACACACAGGGATCAACAAGGCTGAACACACACACATACACACACACACACACACACAGGGATCAACAAGGCTGAACACACACAGGGATCAACAAGGCTGAACACACACACACACACACAGGGGTCAACAAGGCTGAGCACACACATACACACACACACAGGGGTCATCAAGGCTGAACACACACACACACACACACACACACACACACACAGGGATCAACAAGGCTGAACACACACACACACACACACACACACACACAGGGATCAACAAGGCTGAACACACACACACACACACACACACAGGGATCAACAAGGCTGAACACACACACACACACACAGGGATCAACAAGGCTGAACACACACACACACACACACAGGGTTCAACAAGGCTGAACACACACACACACACACAGGGGTCAACCAGGCTGAACACACACACACATACACACACACACACACACACACACAGGGGTCAACAAGGCAGCACACACACACATACACACACACACAGGGATCAACAAGGCTGAACACACACACACACACACACACACAGGGTTCAACAAGGCTGAACACACACACACACACACAGGGGTCAACCAGGCTGAACACACACACACACACACACACACAGGGTTCAACAAGGCTGAACACACACACACACACACAGGGGTCAACAAGGCTGAACACACACATACACACACACACACACACAGGGGTCAACAAGGCAGCACACACACACATACACACACACACAGGGATCAACAAGGCTGAACACACACACACACACACACACACAGGGTTCAACAAGGCTGAACACACACACACACACACAGGGGTCAACAAGGCTGAACACACACACACACAGGGGTCAACAAGGCTGAACACACACACATACACACACACACAGGGGTCAACAAGACTGAACACACACATACACACAGGTGTAAACAAGGCTGAACACACACACACACACAAACACACACACACACACACAGGAATCAACAAGGCTGAACACACACACACACACATACACACACAGGGGTCAACAAGGCTGAACACACACACACACACACACACACAGGGATCAACAAGACTGAACACACACATACACACACACACACAGGGATCAACAAGGCTGAACACACACACACAGGGATCAACAAGGCTGAACACACACATACACACACAGGGGTCAACAAGGCTGAACACACACACACATACACACACACACAGGGGTCATCAAGGCAGCACACACACACACACACAGGGATCAAAAAGGCTGAACACACACACACACACACACACAGGGATCAACAAGGCTGAACACACACACACACACACAGGGATCAACAAGGCTGAACACACACACACACACACACACACACACAGGGATCAACAAGGCTGAACACACACACACACACAGGGGTCAACAAGGCTGAACACACACACACACACACACACACACACACAGGGATCAACAAGGCTGAACACACACACACACACACACACACACACACACAGGGATCAACAAGGCTGAACACACACACACACACACACACACAGGGATCAACAAGGCTGAACACACACACACACACACACACACACTTATGTGTTGCTAATAGGTAGATATGCATATTTCGACATTACAAGAACCAATCAAATCGCGTGAAAGCTCAAAGCGGGCGGGGCTCATTTGCATACAAACTCCAGATTTTGCGGCCATTTAAATATTTAGCTAAATGTTAAATCTAGTTAAGAGAGATTTAAGATTTATTTAAATATTTTAGCTAGATTTCTAAATGATCTCTGAATGCACACATTTATAAAAAGCTGTATTTATTTTCTCCTCATTTCTGGCAGCCCATACTAACGGCGCTCGGAACTTTGGCATTTTTAAATCCTAACGGTCTCTGCTCAGCGGAGTGGAATGTTCAGGAGCCGGTTGCCTAGCAGCGTCTCCGCCTCCTTCTCTGCCCCGCCCCCTCTCTCCCTCTCTCGTTGCTCCAGCTAGGAGTTCACATTCAGCTTCCTTAGATTATATAGCGCCATTCTTTACTAACTTTTACAAATGAGCTTATTGGAGGCTTCGTGTTTTTAAGATGGTTCAGGTGCAGTCCGGGCAGACTGACTGCAGCATCATTACAGTATACCGCACTGCGCTCGGCTTTGTGTGGAGGCTGATACACAAAATAATGAACGACTGGTAAAGAAATCACATGGATTGCTTTTTAATGCTAAATGTATCTGGTATTCTATTATCTACAATTAATAACTCAGCTATTTTCATATTCAGAATGTAATACAGTATTAAGACAGGGTCCAGTATTAGAAATAAATAAACAGGCTTTAAGAGAAACAGCAGTGATGTTTATTGACCATTCCCATCCATTCTCTAGATGTTTCTACATTGTGGTTGCAATCCACAGGGTCAAGGGACTCAGCGATGTTAAATAAAAAACTAGAGCCCACAATTAACCAATATAGAAAGGAAGGGGGGAGAAATGTATTGCCTGCGTGCATCACCTTCCACTTTCCTCTATTAAATGTCATTTGCCATGTGTCTGCCCAGTTCTGAATGCTGTCGAGATCATTTTGAATGACCTTTGCTGCTGCAACAGTGTTTGCCACTCCTCCTGTTTTTGTGTCATCTGTAAATTTAACAAGTTTGCTTACTATACCAGAATCAAAATCTTTCTCTCTCGTTCCCCTCTTTATCACTCTCCTCTTCCTCTCTCGTTCCCCTCTTTCTCTATCACTCTCCTCTTTCTTTCTCGTTCCCCTCTTTATCACTCTTCTCTTTCTCTCTCGTTCCCCTCTTTCTCTATCACTCTCCTCTTTCTCTCTCGTTCCCCTCTTTATCACTCTTCTCTTTCTCTCTCGTTCCCCTCTTTCTCTATCACTCTCCTCTTTCTCTCTCGTTCCCCTCTTTATCACTCTTCTCTTTCTCTCTCGTTCCCCTCTTTCTCTATCACTCTCCTCTTTCTCTCTCGTTCCCCTCTTTATCACTCTCTTCTTCCTCTCTCGTTCCCCTCTTTCTCTATCACTCTCCTCTTTCTTTCTCGTTCCCCTCTTTATCACTCTTCTCTTTCTCTCTCGTTCCCCTCTTTCTCAATCACTCTCCTCTTTCTCTCTCGTTCCCCTCTTTATTACTCTTCTCTTTCTCTCTCGTTCCCCTCTTTCTCTATCACTCTCCTCTTTCTCTCTCGTTCCCCTCTTTCTCTACCACTCTCCTCTTTCTCTCTCGTTCCCCTCTTGCTCTCTCATTCCCCTCTTTCTCTCTCATTCCTCTCTTTCTCTATCACTCTCCTCTTTCTCTCTCGTTCCCCTCTTTATCACTCTCTTCTTCCTCTCTCGTTCCCCTCTTTCTCTATCACTCTCCTCTTTCTTTCTCGTTCCCCTCTTTATCACTCTTCTCTTTCTCTCTCGTTCCCCTCTTTCTCTATCACTCTCCTCTTTCTCTCTCGTTCCCCTCTTTATTACTCTTCTCTTTCTCTCTCGTTCCCCTCTTTCTCTATCACTCTCCTCTTTCTCTCTCGTTCCCCTCTTTCTCTACCACTCTCCTCTTTCTCTCTCGTTCCCCTCTTGCTCTCTCATTCCCCTCTTTCTCTCTCATTCCTCTCTTTCTCTATCACTCTCCTCTTTCTCTCTCGTTCCCCTCTTTCTCTATCACTCTCCTCTTTCTCTCTCGTTCCCCTCTTTATCACTATTCTCTTTCTCTCTCGTTCCCCTCTTTCTCTCTCGTTCCCCTCTTTCTCTCTCGTTCCTCTCTTTCTCTCTCGTTCCCCTCTTTCTCGATCACTCCCCTCTTTCTCTCTCGTTCCTCTCTTTCTCTCTCATTCCCCTCTTTCTCTCTCGTTCCCCTCTTTCTCTCTCCTTCCCCTCTTTCTCTATCACTCCCCTCTTTCTCTCTCATTCCCCTCTTTCTCTCTCGTTCCTCTCTTTCTCTATCACTCCCCTCTTTCTCTATCACTCACCTCTTTCTCGATCACTCCCCTCTTTCTCTCGTTCCTCTATTTCTCTCTCACTCCTCTTTCTCTCTCATTCCTCTCTTTCTCTATCATTCCCCACTTTCTCTCTCGTTCCCCTCTTTCTCTCTCGTTCCTCTCTTTCTCTATCACTCCCCTCTTTCTCTCTCGTTCCTCTCTTTCTCTCTAATTCCTCTCTTTCTCATTCCCCTCTTTCTTTCTCGTTCCTCTCTTTCTCTATCACTCCCCTCCTTCTCTCTCGTTCCTCTCTTTCTCTCTAATTCCTCTCTTTCTCATTCCCCTCTTTCTCTCTCGTTCCTCTCTTTCTCTATCACTCCCCTCCTTCTCTCTCGTTCCTCTCTTTCTCTCTAATTCCTCTCTTTCTCTCTCATTCCCCTCTTTCTCTCTCGTTCCTCTCTTTCTCTCTCGTTCCTCTCTTTCTCTCTAATTCCTCTCTTTCTCTCTCATTCCCCACTTTCTCTCTCGTTCCCCTCTTTCTCTCTCGTTCCTCTCTTTCTCTCTCGTTCCCCACTTTCTCTCTTGTTCCCCTCTTTCTCTCTCGTTCCTCTCTTTCTCTATCACTCCCCTCTTTCTCTCTCGTTCCTCTCTTTCTCTATCACTCTCCTCTTTCTCTCTCATTCCCCTCTTTCTCTCTCATTCCTCTCATTCTCTATCACTGCCCTATTTCTCTCTCATTCCCCTCTTTCTCTCTCATTCCTCTCATTCTCTATCACTGCCCTCTTTCTCTCTCGTTCCTCTCTTTCTCTCTCGTTCCCCTCTTTCTCGATCACTCCCCTCTTTCTCTCTCGATCCTCTCTTTCTCTCTCACTCCTCTCTTTCACTCTCGTCCTCCTCTTTCTCTCTCGATCCTCTCTTTCTCTCTCACTCCTCTTTCTGTCTCGTTCCCCTCTTTCTCTATCATTCCGCACTTTCTCTCTCGTTCCTCTCTTTCTCTCTTGTTCCCCTCTTTCTCTCTCGTTCCCCTCTTTCTCTCTCATTCCTCCCTTTCTCTATCACTCCCCTCTTTCTCTCTCGTTCCTCTCTCTCGTTCCCCTCTTTCTCTCTCGTTCCTCTCTTTCTCTCTCGTTCCCCTCTTTCTCTCTCGTTCCCCTCTTTCTCTCTCGTTCCCCTCTTTCTCTCTCGATCCTCTCTTTCTCTCTCGTTCCCCACTTTCTCTCTCGTTCCCCTCTTTCTCTCTCGTTCCTCTCTTTCTCTCTCGTTCCCCTCTTTCTCTCTCGTTCCTCTCTTTCTCTCTCGTTCCCCTCTTTCTCTCTCGTTCCCCTCTTTCTCTCTCGTTCCTCTCTTTATCTCTCCCCTCTTTCTCTCTCGTTCCTCTCTTTATCACTCCCCTCTTTCTCTCTCGATCCTCTCTTTCTCTCTCGTTCCCCTCTTTCTCTCTCGTTCCTCTCTTTCTCTCTCGTTCCCCTCTTTCTCTCTCGTTCCCCTCTTTCTCTCTCGTTCCCCTCTTTCTCTCTCGATCCTCTCTTTCTCTCTCGTTCCCCACTTTCTCTCTCGTTCCCCTCTTTCTCTCTCGTTCCTCTCTTTCTCTCTCGTTCCCCTCTTTCTCTCTCGTTCCTCTCTTTCTCTCTCGTTCCCCTCTTTCTCTCTCGTTCCCCTCTTTCTCTCTCGTTCCTCTCTTTATCTCTCCCCTCTTTCTCTCTCGTTCCCCTCTTTCTCTCTCATTCCTCCCTTTCTCTATCACTCCCCTCTTTCTCTCTCGTTCCTCTCTCTCGTTCCCCTCTTTCTCTCTCGTTCCTCTCTTTCTCTCTCGTTCCCCTCTTTCTCTCTCGTTCCCCTCTTTCTCTCTCGTTCCCCTCTTTCTCTCTCGATCCTCTCTTTCTCTCTCGTTCCCCACTTTCTCTCTCGTTCCCCTCTTTCTCTCTCGTTCCTCTCTTTCTCTCTCGTTCCCCTCTTTCTCTCTCGTTCCTCTCTTTCTCTCTCGTTCCCCTCTTTCTCTCTCGTTCCCCTCTTTCTCTCTCGTTCCTCTCTTTATCTCTCCCCTCTTTCTCTCTCGTTCCTCTCTTTATCACTCCCCTCTTTCTCTCTCGTTCCTCTCTTTATCACTCCCCTCTTTCTCTCTCGTTCCTCTCAATTCAATTCAATTCAATTCAATAAGCTTTATTGGCATGACAGGAATAAACAAGTTTTGCCAAAGCAGAATCCCCCTGCAAGCAGACCGGTTCAGTCTATAAACAGACACAATGAAAAGACCATTTTCAGAGCAGGTTCATGTGTTTCTCTTAGACTGTGGCAGGCAGTCACATATTCAGCAGCTAGTGCACATGTTATCCCCACCTCTCCTAAACATATCTGTAGTTTTTCAGTTTCTGAGAGGTGGGTGAAGTCACTGATGTGACTCGTGAATTTGGGTATGAATGTGTCCCTGAGCAGCTTGTGTTTGGGGCAGTGCAGTAGGAAGTGGAGCTCTGTCTCTATGTGGTGTAACTCACAGTGCTCACACAGTCTCCTCTCTCTGGGTCTCCACGTGGCTCTGTGTCGACCCTTTTCGATTGCTAATGTGTGGTCGCTCAATCTGTATTTGGTCAGTAGTTGTTTTTGTTTTTGGTCTTTAACTCTGACCAGATATTCTGCCAGGGCGTATGGTCTGTTTAAACTCTGGTAGCACTCTAATTTATGCTGTGACTTTACTTGGCTCTCCCAGTGTATCAGGTATTTGTTTTTCAGGGTGGTGGTTATTTTAGATCTCACTGGGTCCTGATTAGAGCAGCTCTTCTGAGGCTCTGTGATGCTGATCTGGTTCTCCTCACAGAGCTTCTTCATCATGTAGTTGATGGTCTTTTTATTTGGGTAGCTCTCCTGGCTCTTTAGGGCCTTGAACTGGTAGGAGTCGGGGTTGCTTTGGTTCAGGTGGCTCCAGTACCTCAAAGCTCTCTTTTGTACAGTGAGCAGTAAGGGAAGACGTCCTAGCTCAGCTCTACAAGCATTGCTTGGAGCATTTCTGTGCAACTGCAAGATGTTTTTGCAGAATTCTAAATGTAAGATTTCTGTTGGACTTTTGTCCCAATTACTATATTCACAATTTAGAGTGGGACCCCAAACTTCACTGCCATACAAAAGGATTGGTTGTATGACTTGGTCAAAGAGTTTGAGCCAGACGGTGATTGATGGTTTTAGGTTATACAGCCGTTTCTTTATTGCATGAATGGCTCTGCTGGCTTTTTGTCTCAGTGCACAGACAGCTGGGTTAAAGCTCCCTGATGCACTGATCATTAGTCCCAGGTAGGTGTAATTTGTTGTGTGCTCTAATGTTTTGCCAGTGAAGGTGAACTGGTATTTATTTCCCTGAATCCTGGCTTTTTTTTGGAAAATCATAATTTTTGTTTTGTTCATGTTTATGTTTAAAGCCCATGTTTCACAATACTGCTCCAGCAGGTTCAAACTCTGCTGCAGCCCGTGCTCTGTGGGAGATAACAGAACCAGATCGTCAGCATAGAGCAAGCATTTAATCTGATTGTCATCCAGAGTTACTCCTGGGACAGAGGACTGCTCCAGCACTGTAGCCAACTCATCCACATAGATGTTAAAGAGAGTTGGGCTCAGGTTACACCCTTGTCTCACTCCCCTGCCCTGTGTGAAAAACTCTGTCCTTTTGTTCTTAATTTTGACACTGCTTTTATTTCCTGAGTACATTGATTTAATAATATCATACACCTTGCCCCCTATGCCACTTTGGAGGAGTCTGAAGAAGAGACCAGGGTGCCAGATTGAGTCAAAGGCTTTTTTAAAGTCGATGAAACAAGCAAACACTTTTCCTTTGCTGGTCTGATTGACGTGCTTGTTAATGATGGCCTGCAGGGTGTAAATGTGGTCTGTAGGGCGGTGCTTTGGTAAGAAGCCTATCTGGCTTTTACTCAGCACGCTGTGTTCTGTCAGAAAGTTCAGTATTCGGGTGTTAATAATACTGCAGAATACTTTCCCTAAGCTACTGTTTACACAGATACCCCTATAATTATTCGGGTCTAATCTGTCTCCATTTTTATAAATTGGTGTGATGAGCCCTTTGTTCCAGATCTCTGGGAAGCAGCCTGTTCTCAGAATGATGTTAAACAGTTTCACCAGGGCCTCTTTCAGATGAGTGTTGCTGTATTTTAACATCTCATTGCTGATGCTGTCGAGGCCACAGGCTTTCCTGGCTGAGAGGGACTTCAGTTTGTCTGTCACCTCCTGCAGGGTGATTGGGGCATCTAGAGGTGATTGATTATCTTTAATAATTCTTTCCAGGTTTGCTAATTTATCAAGTAATCCATTTTGATTTGGAGTTAGATTATTTTTTGGGATTGGTTTGTAAAGTTTTTCAAAATATTCTTTCCAAATATTTCCATTAAGGATTGCCAGTTCCTTGTTACTGTTACTGGAGTTCAGATTCTTCCAGTTTGACCAGAAAGAATTATTATCGATTGATTGTTCAAGCTGTAATAATTGTTTGCTCACGTAGGCGTGTTTTTTCTTTTTAAGTGTGTGTTTGTAGTGTTTTAAAGTTTGACAGTAATTGAGTCGTAATTCTGTATTTTGTTGATCTCTATGTTTCAGATTAGATAGTTCTCTTAATTTGTTCCTCATTGCTTTACATTCCCTGTCAAACCATTTTTCTGTAGGTTTTGTTTTCTGGATCTTAATAATTGTGTTTGTTTTCCTTATTTCTGATTTGTCTGCTGCTATTAGTAATATTTTGCTGAAGTCTCTCACAGCCAGATTGACTCCATTTGCATCAGTCTGATAGCTTTTATGTAAGAAATGGTTTAACATGTGTTTGATTTCGTCACTGTTGATGATTTCCTGGTATTGTAAATGGCTGGTTTGTTTCCATTTATAGGTGGGTGGGAGTTTGTATAGATGTGTGTGTGTGTTTACACCAATGTTGGGCTGTGCTGACCTTTTTAGATACAGCACTGTCTGGCTGTGGTCTGACAGGGTGGACTGTGGTCTGACTATGAAGCTGTTAATGAGCTGGGGGTCCATGTCAGTGATGAAATAGTCCACCACACTGCAGCCCCGAGAAGAGCTGAAGGTGAACCTTCCTAGAGAGTCTCCTCTAGTCCGGCCATTTACAATGTACATTCCTACACTTCTGCACATCTGCAGCAGCTGTTTCCCATTCTTATTGACCACACTATCATAGCTGTTTCTGTTTAGTGTGATAGTCTTGGTACAAAGGAGAATTTCCAAAGATGTACTTATTTCCCTCTATTGTTATAAAATCATTTTCTCTGCCCGTTCTGGAGTTCAAGTCTCCACAGAGCAGCACATTACCCAGTGTCTGGAAGTGCAGCACCTCTGACTCCAGATTGTGGAAAACCTCCTCATTATAATAAGGGGAGTCGGAAGAGTCGTTCCCCTCTTTCTCTATCATTCCCCACTTTCTCTCTCGTTCCCCTCTTTCTCTCTCGTTCCTCTCTTTCTCTCTCGTTCCCCTGTTTCTCTCTCGCTCCTCTCTTTCTCTCTCATTCCTCTCTTTCTCTATCACTCTCCTCTTTCTCTCTCGTTCCTCTCTTTCTCTATCACTCCCCTCTTTCTCTCTCGTTCCCCTCTTTCTCTCTCGTTCCCCTCTTTCTCTCTCGTTCCCCTCTTTCTCTCTCGTTCCTCTCTTTCTCTATCACTCCCCTCTTTCTCTATCACTCTCCTCTTTATCTCTCGTTCCTCTCTTTCTCTCTCATTCCCCTCTTTCTCTCTCGTTCCCCTCTTTCTCTCTCGTTCCTCTCTTTCTCTATCACTCCCCTATTTCTCTCTCGTTCCTCTCTTTCTCTCTCGTTCCCCACTTTCTCTCTCGTTCCCCACTTTCTCTCTCGTTCCTCTCTTTCTCTATCACTCTCCTGTTTCTCTCTTGTTCCTCTCTTTCTCTATCACTCTCCTCTTTCTCTCTCGTTCCTCTCTTTCTCTCTCGTTCCCCTCTTTCTCTCTCGTTCCCCTCTTTCTCTCTCGTTCCTCTCTTTCTCTATCACTCTCCTCTTTCTCTCTCGTTCCCCTCTTTCTCTCTCGTTCCTCTCTTTCTCTCTCATTCCTCTCTTTCTCTATCACTCTCCTCTTTCTCTCTCGTTCCTCTCTTTCTCTATCACTCCCCTCTTTCTCTCTCGTTCCCCTCTTTCTCTCTCATTCCTCTCTGTCTCTCTCATTCCTCTCTGTCTCTATCACTCCCATCTGTCTCTCTCGTTCCTCTCTTTCTCTATCACTCTCCTCTTTCTCTCTCGTTCCTCTCTTTCTCTCTCATTCCCCTCTTTCTCTCTCGTTCCCCTCTTTCTCTCTCGTTCCTCTCTTTCTCTATCACTCCCCTCTTTCTCTCTCGTTCCTCTCTTTCTCTCTCGTTCCCCTCTTTCTCTCTCATTCCTCTCTCTCGATCACTCCCCTCTTTCTCTCTCGTTCCCCACTTTCTCTCTCGTTCCCCTCTTTCTCTCTCGTTCCCCTCTTTCTCTCTCGTTCCTATCTTTCTCTATCACTCCCCTCTTTCTCTCTCGTTCCCCTCTTTCTCTCTCGTTCCTCTCTTTCTCTATCACTCCCCTCTTTCTCTCTCGTTCCTCTCTTTCTCTCTCATTCCTCTCTTTCTCTATCACTCCTCTCTTTCTCTCTCGTTCCCCTCTTTCTCTATCATTCCCCACTTTCTCTCTCGTTCCACTCTTTCTCTCTTGTTCCTCTCGTTCCTCTCTTTCTCTCTCGTTCCTCTCTTTCTCTCTCGTTCCCCACTTTCTCTCTCGTTCTCCTCTTTCTCTCTCGTTCCTCTCGTTCTCTATCACTCCCCTCTTTCTCTCTCATTCCTCTCTGTCCCATGCTGTGCTATTGACAGTGCTATGGCAGGTGAATCAGTCCCATGCTGTGCTATTGACAGTGCTATGGCAGGTGAATCAGTCCCATGCTGTGCTATTGACAGTGCTATGGCAGGTGAATCAGTCCCATGCTGTGCTATTGACAGTGCTATGGCAGGTGAATCAGTCCCATGCTGTGCTATTGACAGTGCTATGGCAGGTGAATCAGTCCCATGCTGTGCTATTGACAGTGCTATGGCAGGTGAATCAGTCCCATGCTGTGCTATTGACAGTGCTATGGCAGGTGAATCAGTCCCATGCTGTGCTATTGACAGTGCTATGGCAGGTGAATCAGTCCCATGCTGTGCTATTGACAGTGCTATAGCAGGTGAATCAGTCCCATGCTGTGCTATTGACAGTGCTATGGCAGGTGAATCAGTCCCATGCTGTGCTTTTGACAGTGCTATGGCAGGTGAATCAGTCCCATGCTGTGCTATTGACAGTGCTATGGCAGGTGAATCAGCCCCATGCTGTGCTATTGACAGTGCTATAGCAGGTGAATCAGCCCCATGCTGTGCTATTGACAGTGCTATGGCAGGTGAATCAGTCCCATGCTGTGCTATTGACAGTGCTATAGCAGGTGAATCAGTCCCATGCTGTGCCATTGACAGTGCTATGGCAGGTGAATCAGTCCCATGCTGTGCTATTGACAGTGCTATAGCAGGTGAATCAGCCCCATGCTGTGCTATTGACAGTGCTATGGCAGGTGAATCAGTCCCATGCTGTGCTATTGACAGTGCTATAGCAGGTGAATCAGTCCCATGCTGTGCTATTGACAGTGCTATAGCAGGTGAATCAGCCCCATGCTGTGCTATTGACAGTGCTATGGCAGGTGAATCAGCCCCATGCTGTGCTATTGACAGTGCTATAGCAGGTGAATCAGCCCCATGCTGTGATATTGACAGTGCTATGGCAGGTGAATCAGTCCCATGCTGTGCTATTGATAGTGCTATGGCAGGTGAATCAGTCCCATGCTGTGCTATTGACAGTGCTATAGCAGGTGAATCAGCCCCATGCTGTGATATTGACAGTGCTCTGGCGGGTGTTTCCAATATTTCGTCCAGGCTGCTATTTTCTCTTCTCTCTGCAGTCTGTTAGGTTTCCTCAGAGCTTCTTAATCGCCCCGTCACACGACAGACGAACGCAATCTGTCTGGGATTAGCAGAGTTTAGCAAACAGGCTGCGTGTGTCTCTCAGCCTGACCCCTCATTCACAGATCCTACCTCTCAGTACCTTTATGAACAGAGCCACTGTCTGTCTGTCTGCCACTGAAGATCACGTAGGGTATAGTCAGCACACTGTGGTCCCATTCTACCAGCCTCACCCCATTGAAGATCATGTAGGGTATAGTCAGCACACTGTGGTCCCATTCTACCAGCCTCACCCCATTGAAGATCATGGAGGGTATAGTCAGCACACTGTGGTCCCATTCTACCAGCCTCACCCCATTGAAGATCATGTAGGGTATAGTCAGCACACTGTGGTCCCATTCTGCCAGCCTCACCCCATTGAAGATCATGGAGGGTATAGTCAGCACACTGTGGTCCCATTCTACCAGCCTCACCCCATTGAAGATCATGTAGGGTATAGTCAGCACACTGTGGTCCCATTCTACCAGCCTCACCCCATTGAAGATCATGTAGGGTATAGTCAGCACACTGTGGTCCCATTCTACCAGCCTCACCCCATTGAAGATCATGGAGGGTATAGTCAGCACACTGTGGTCCCATTCTACCAGCCTCACCCCATTGAAGATCACGTAGGGTATAGTCAGCACACTGTGGTCCCATTCTACCAGCCTCACCCCATTGAAGATCATGTAGGGTATAGTCAGCACACTGTGGTCCCATTCTACCAGCCTCACCCCATTGAAGATCATGTAGGGTATAGTCAGCACACTGTGGTCCCATTCTACCAGCCTCACCACATTGAAGATCATGTAGGGTATAGTCAGCACACTGTGGTCCCATTCTACCAGCCTCACCCCATTGAAGATCATGGAGGGTATAGTCAGCACACTGTGGTCCCATTCTACCAGCCTCACCCCATTGAAGATCATGGAGGGTATAGTCAGCACACTGTGGTCCCATTCTACCAGCCTCACCCCATTGAAGATCATGGAGGGTATAGTCAGCACACTGTGGTCCCATTCTACCAGCCTCACCCCATTGAAGATCATGTAGGGTATAGTCAGCACACTGTGGTCCTATTCTACCAGCCTCACCCCATTGAAGATCATTGAGGGCATAGTCAGCACACTGTGGTCCCATTCTACCAGCCTCACCCCATTGAAGATCATGTAGGGTATAGTCAGCACACTGTGGTCCCATTCTACCAGCCTCACCCCATTGAAGATCATGTAGGGTATAGTCAGCACACTGTGGTCCCATTCTACCAGCCTCACCCCATTGAAGATCATGTAGGGTATAGTCAGCACACTGTGGTCCCATTCTACCAGCCTCACCCCATTGAAGATCATGGAGGGTATAGTCAGCACACTGTGGTCCCATTCTACCAGCCTCACCCCATTGAAGATCATGGAGGGTATAGTCAGCACACTGTGGTCCCATTCTACCAGCCTCACCCCATTGAAGATCATGTAGGGTATAGTCAGCACACTGTGGTCCCATTCTACCAGCCTCACCCCATTGAAGATCATGTAGGGTATAGTGAGCACACTGTGGTCCCATTCTACCAGCCTCACCCCATTGAAGATCATGTAGGGTATAGTCAGCACACTGTGGTCCCATTCTACCAGCCTCACCCCATTGAAGATCATGGAGGGTATAGTCAGCACACTGTGGTCCCATTCTACCAGCCTCACCCCATTGAAGATCATGTAGGGTATAGTCAGCACACTGTGGTCCCATTCTACCAGCCTCACCCCATTGAAGATCATGGAGGGTATAGTCAGCACACTGTGGTCCCATTCTACCAGCCTCACCCCATTGAAGATCATTGAGGGTATAGTCAGCACACTGTGGTCCCATTCTACCAGCCTCACCCCATTGAAGATCATGTAGGGTATAGTCAGCACACTGTGGTCCCATTCTACCAGCCTCACCCCATTGAAGATCATGTAGGGTATAGTCAGCACACTGTGGTCCCATTCTACCAGCCTCACCCCATTGAAGATCATGTAGGGTATAGTGAGCACACTGTGGTCCCATTCTACCAGCCTCACCCCATTGAAGATCATGTAGGGTATAGTCAGCACACTGTGGTCCCATTCTACCAGCCTCACCCCATTGAAGATCATGGAGGGTATAGTCAGCACACTGTGGTCCCATTCTACCAGCCTCACCCCATTGAAGATCATGTAGGGTATAGTCAGCACACTGTGGTCCCATTCTACCAGCCTCACCCCATTGAAGATCATGGAGGGTATAGTCAGCACACTGTGGTCCCATTCTACCAGCCTCACCCCATTGAAGATCATTGAGGGTATAGTCAGCACACTGTGGTCCCATTCTACCAGCCTCACCCCATTGAAGATCATGTAGGGTATAGTCAGCACACTGTGGTCCCATTCTACCAGCCTCACCCCATTGAAGATCATGTAGGGTATAGTCAGCACACTGTGGTCCCATTCTACCAGCCTCACCCCATTGAAGATCATTGAGGGTATAGTCAGCACACTGTGGTCCCATTCTACCAGCCTCACCCCATTGAAGATCATGTAGGGTATAGTCAGCACACTGTGGTCCCATTCTGCCAGCCTCACCCCATTGAAGATCATGGAGGGTATAGTCAGCACACTGTGGTCCCATTCTACCAGCCTCACCCCATTGAAGATCATGTAGGGTATAGTCAGCACACTGTGGTCCCATTCTACCAGCCTCACCCCATTGAAGATCATGTAGGGTATAGTCAGCACACTGTGGTCCCATTCTACCAGCCTCACCCCATTGAAGATCACTGAGGGT
Source organism: Acipenser ruthenus (assembly GCF_902713425.1). Taxonomy (NCBI): domain Eukaryota; kingdom Metazoa; phylum Chordata; class Actinopteri; order Acipenseriformes; family Acipenseridae; genus Acipenser; species Acipenser ruthenus. The sequence goes on along the minus strand of NC_081239.1, from coordinate 5,676,337 downwards.
ATAGTCAGCACACTGTGGTCCCATTCTGCCAGCCTCACCCCATTGTAGCTGCCCTACACTTGTGCTACCATTGCCCCTCAGTGTAATACAGAGCCATTGCAGTGCCGCTGGATCAGATTCTGTTACTGGCATGTGAAATCACGTCTCCCTGGTTGAAGATTTAATTTGCGGTTTAATTTTCTTCTGCACAATTAAGCAATCTCACCATGCAATTAAAAGTCTTTAACAGTTTCAATTCTTAACGCGTCGTTAATAACTGAGGAGGGACTGGGAGGGAAGCGGTGTGGCTTTAGCGGAGCTGAGGAGGGACTGGGAGGGAAGCAGTGTGGCTCTAGCGGAGCTGAGGAGGGACTGGGAGGGAGGCAGTGTGGCTCTAGCGGAGCTGAGGAGGGACTGGGAGGGAAGCAGTGTGGCTCTAGCGGAGCTGAGGAGGGACTGGGAGGGAAGCAGTGTGGCTCTAGCGGAGCTGAGGAGGGACTGGGAGGGAGGCAGTGTGGCTCTAGCGGAGCTGAGGAGGGACTGGGAGGGAGGCAGTGTGGCTCTAGCGGAGCTGAGGAGGGACTGGGAGGGAAGCAGTGTGGCTCTAGCAGAGCTGAGGAGGGACTGGGAGGGAAGCAGTGTGGCTCTAGCAGAGCTGAGGAGGGACTGGGAGGGAAGCAGTGTGGCTCTAGCGGAGCTGAGGAGGGACTGGGAGGGAAGCAGTGTGGCTCTAGCGGAGCTGAGGAGGGACTGGGAGGGAAGCAGTGTGGCTCTAGCGGAGCTGAGGAGGGACTGGGAGGGAAGCAGTGTGGCTCTAGTGGAGCTGAGGAAGGACTGGGAGGGAAGCAGTGTGGCTCTAGCGGAGCTGAGGAGGGACTGGGAGGGAAGCAGCGTGGCTCTAGTGGAGCTGAGGAGGGACTGGGAGGGAAGCAGTGTGGCTCTAGCGGAGCTGAGGAGGGACTGGGAGGGAAGCAGTGTGGCTCTAGCGGAGCTGAGGAGGGACTGGGAGGGAAGCAGTGTGGCTCTAGCGGAGCTGAGGAGGGACTGCGAGGGAAGCAGCGTGGCTCTAGCGGAGCTGAGGAGGGACTGGGAGGGAAGCAGCGTGGCTCTAGCGGAGCTGAGGAGGGACTGGGAGGGAAGCAGCGTGGCTCTAGCGGAGCTGAGGAGGGACTGGGAGGGAAGCAGTGTGGCTCTAGCGGAGCTGAGGAGGGAAGCAGTGTGGCTCTAGCGGAGCTGAGGAGGGACTGGGAGGGAAACGGATGTGATTGAAAATGAAGTGAGACGGGGCTGGCAGTCTCTCCCCTGTTATTAACACGGCTCGCAAATTGAATTTCATGCTGGCTGACCGCAGTGCTCCTCTCTGCCTCTTAGTAACACCAGAGACAAGCGCCCATCTGCCTTGGCTTCACAGACACTTAACCACAGAGATTATGAGAGAGGAGGGGAGAGGGGGGAAAGAGAGAGGGAGAGGGGAGAGGGGGAGAGAGAGAGAGAGGGGAAGGGAGAGAGTGGAGGGGAGGGAGAGAGGAGAGGAGATGAGAAGAGAGGAGGGGAGGGGAGAGAGAGGGAGAGAGAGAGGAGAGAAGAAGAGAGAGGGGAGGGGAGGGAGTGAGAGTGGAGGGGAGGGGAGGGGAGGTTCCTACTCTCCAGGAGTGACTCTTTTTGGAACGAAGGATCAGAGAAAGAATGCAAGGTGTTTTTTAAAATTCTTAATTAATGTAACGATGTGCAGTTTTGTAACGGTGATGAGCCAGGCTCAGTCAGGTGACAAGTTGCACAAGGAGTTGTCTAGGCCACTGAACTTACTCAGCATCATGAACCGGTAAGGAAGTTTACAAACGAGAGGAGGCCATTCAGCCCATCTTGCTCGTTTGGTTGTTCGTAGTCTCAGTGTGTGTGTCTCAGTGTGTGTGTCTCTCAGTGTTTGTGTGTGTGTGTCTCTGTGTGTGTCTCAGTGTGTGTGTGTCTCTCAGTGTGTGTCTCAGTGTGTGTGTGTGTCTCAGCGTGTTTGTGCCTCAGTGTGTGTGTCTAAGTGTGTGTGTGTGTGTCTCAGTGTGTGAGTTTGTCTTAGTGTGTTTGTCTCAGTGTGTTTGTCTCAGTGAGTGTGTGTGTCTCTCAGTGTGTGTGTGTCTCTCACTGTGTGTGTGTGTGTCTCTGTGTGTGTCTCAGTATGTTTGTGTCTCAGTGTGTGTGTCTCATTGTGTGTGTGTCTCAGTGTGTGTGTGTGTGTGTCTCAGTATGTTTGTGTCTCATTGTGTGTGTCTCAGTGTGTGTGTGTCAGTGTGTGTGTGTGTGTGTCACTGTGTGAGTGTTTCAGTGTGTGTGTATCTGTGTCTCCGTGTGTGTGTCTCGGTGTGTGTATGTGTGTGTGTGTGTGTGTGTGTGTGTGTGACACTGACACACACACACACACACACACAAGGATCACAGAGAAGTTTGGTGCCAAACCAATTATTTTTATTTAAGAACAATAATAAACAAAAAGCTAATTGAACAAAATATCAAACAATTTGAGGAAAGAAAAAGTGGAAACCAAAAAGAACTATTTCTAGTCACCTAATCACAGGTACTGACTCCAATAACTGAGTCCAACCACAGAGCTGCAAAACTGCCCTCTGATCTGCACAAAAAGACGATCCTGACTGAACAAAACGAACAGCCTTTATACCCTTCCAGACCTCCCCCTCCCCCAGAATAAACCATTCTGCAGGTGGGTATATAGAAACAAACCAGCAAACAGTTATCAAGAATAAATAAAGTATTCAAAAAGAAACAAATCAATGAATATATATATATAAACATTAATCTAACACGTGCATTAAAACTATGCTTTAAAACAAGCAGAGGGAAACGTACTGAAAATCAGCTGTCCCCCCTTTCAATATCTTCTACAGGTACTGCCCTGACTACAGGAAGTCAGTACTCAGGGAAGTCCATATAGCTTCCCTCACCAACATGGCTGCTTCCCCACTTCCTGTCAAGATGGAGGACCTCACTACCACACCCAACTCAGGTTACCTGAACCATTGCATATCAGTTTATCTCAACAATAGTACTGCAATCCATTGTTGTGGAAGTGTGCTCCTTTCCAAACCAGCTCTCTAAACCGTACTCTTCATTAACCTTTCTTTTGGTTTTCAGGACACTCCCAACCACAGGCCTCCAGTCCCTGTACAACAGGGAAGTGAATTTTGTTTTTATTATTTTCCTTACTAGACACAAGGATCAGCAACACCATACAAAAACAGATTAAAAACATTTGCAGTAAATGTCCAGATACATACTGAAACAATGTGAGGGTCTCCTCCCTCACACTCCTCCTCCTCCTCCTCCTCCTCATCATCCTTATCTTCCTCATCACGTCAATCAGGCTTGGCTGTTTCCAGACTTGACCCTTGACCGTTGTGACTTGAGACTTGACATAAATATATATATTAGAACAAACAGTTCTAGTAAATGTCCACACGGTGGCAGCATTGTATAAGGAATAAGAACATAAGAACATAAGAAAGTTTACAAACAAGAGGAGGCCATTCAGCCCATCTTGTTCGTTTGCTTGTTAGTAGCTTATTGATCCCAGAATCTCATCAAACAGCTTCTTGAAGGATCCCAGGGTGTCAGCTTCAACAACATTACTGGGGAGTTGGTTCCAGACCCTCACAATTCTCTGTGTAAAAAAGTGCCTCCTATTTTCTGTTCTGAATGCCCCTTTATCTAATCTCCATTTGTGACCCCTGGTCCTTGTTTCTTTTTTCAGGTTGAAAAAGTCCCCTGGGTCGACATTGTCAATACCTTTTAGGATTATGAATGCTTGAATCAGATCGCTGCGTAGTCTTCTTTGTTCAAGACTGAATAGATTCAATTCTTTTAGCCTGTCTGCATACGACATGCCTTTTAAACCCGGGATAATTCTGGTCGCTCTTCTTTGCACTCTTTCTAGAGCAGCAATATCCTTTTTGTAACGAGGTGACCAGAACTGAACACAATATTCTAGATGAGGTCTTACTAATGCATTGTAAAGTTTTAACATTACTTCCCTTGATTTAATTTCAACACTTTTCACAATATATCCGAGCATCTTGTTGGCCTTTTTTTTATAGCTTCCCCACATTGTCTAGATGAAGACATTTCTGAGTCAACATAAACTCCTGGGTCTTTTTCATAGATTCCTTCTTCAATTTCAGTATCTCCCATATGATATTTATAATGCACATTGGGATCAGTATTAGGTCCTCTGCTATTCCTAATCTACATTAATGATTTAGATTCTGGTATAGTAAGCAAACTTGTTAAATTTGTAGACGACACAAAAATAGGAGGAGTGGCAAACACTATTGCAGCAGCAAAGGTCATTCAAAATGATCTCGACAGCATTCAGAACTGGGCAGACACATGGCAAATGACATTTAATAGAGGAAAGTGGAAGGTACTGCACGCAGGCAATACATTTCTCCCCCCTTCCTTTCTATATTGGTTAATTGTGGGCTCTAGTTTTTTTATTTAACATCACTGAGTCCCTTGTCCCTGTGGATTGCAACCACAATGTAGAAACATCTAGAGAATGGATGGGAATGGTCAATAAACATCACTGCTGTTTCTCTTAAAGCGTGTTTATTTATTTATAATACTGGACCCTGTCTTAATACTGTATTACATTCTGAATATGAATATAGCTGAGTTATTAATTGTAGGTAATACTCAGAATACCAGATACACATTTAGCATTAAAAAGCAATCCATGTGATTTCTTTACCAGTCGTTCATTATTTTGTGTATCAGCCTCCACACAAAGCCGAGCGCAGTGCGGTATACTGTAATGATGCTGCAGTCAGTCTGCCCAGACTGCACCTGAACCATCTTAAAAACACGAAGCCTCCAATAAGCTCATTTGTAAAAGTTAGTAAAGAATGGCGCTATATAATCTAAGGAAGCTGAATGTGAACTCCTAGCTGGAGCAACGAGAGAGGGAGAGAGGGGGCGGGGCAGAGAAGGAGGCGGAGACGCTGCTAGGCAACCGGCTCCTGAACATTCCACTCCGCTGAGCAGAGACCGTTAGGATTTAAAAATGCCAAAGTTCCGAGCGCCGTTAGTATGGGCTGCCAGAAATGAGGAGAAAATAAATACAGCTTTTTAGAAATGTGTGCATTCAGATATCATTTAGAAATCTAGTTACAAGATTTAACAGTTAGCTAAATATTTAACTAAATATTAAATCTCTTAACTAGATTTAACATTTAGCTAAATATTTAAATAAATCTTAAATCTCTTAACTAGATTTAACATTTAGTTAAATATTTAACTGGCAGCTAAAGTGCATAGCATAAGTGTACCTGTGTGTGTGTGTCTGTGTTAGTACCTGTGAGTGTGTGTGTGTGTGTGTGTGTGTAAGTACCTGTGAGTGTGTGTGTCAGTACCTGTGTTTGCTTGTCCATACCTGTGTGTGCGTCAGTACCTGTGTGTGTCACTATCTGTGTGTGTGTGTGTCTCAGTGTGTGTGTGTGTGTGTGTGTGTCAGTACCTGTGTGTGTGTGTGTCTCAGTGTGTGTCTGTTTGTCAGTACATGTGTGTGCGTGCGTGTCAGTATCTGTGTGTGTCTTTGTCAGTACCTGTGTGTGTGCGTGTAAGTACCTCTGTGTGTGTCTGTCAGTATCTGTGTGGGTCACTACCTGTGTGTGTGTGGGTGTGGGTCAGTGCCTCTGTGTGTGTGTGTGTGTTTCAGTACCTGTGTGTGTGTCAGTACCTGTGTGTGTGTGTCACTACCTGTGTGTGTGTGTGTGTGCGGGTCACTACCCGTGTGTGTGTGTGTGGGGGGGGGTCAGTACCTGTGTGTGTGTGTGTGTGTGTCACTACCTGTGTGTGTTTGTCAGTATCTGTGTGTGTTTGTCAGTACCTGTGTGTGTGTGTGGGTCACTACCTCTGTGTGTGTGTCTGTCAGTACCTGTGTGTGTGTGTGTGTGGGGGGAGGTCAGTACCTGTGTGTGTGTGTGTGTGTGCGTGCGCATGCGTGCGTCAGTACCTGTGTGTCTCTAGGAGATATATTTTTTGTCTCAAGTCCCCTCCCGCGCTCCGTTTATAACTGATGGAAAACTAAAACAACTCCTCAGAACTATTCATGACGAGGGACATGTTAATAAAAACATAAACCATGGCGATTGTGTTGATAAAGATATCGCAGGAATAAGTCCAGGCAGCCGAACGCCAGGGAAAGCGACGCGTTGTGTTTTAAACCTGTCAGCGAGCCCGGCTCTGAAGAACAACAAAACACAAAACAAGAGACGCACATCGAGGGCCTGTCAAATTTGAAAATTCATTTATTACATTTCTCTTCATAGAATCCTCTGTGAGGTTAACATACAACCAGTCATATACAGAACAACGGATTTTGATAATTTACTCTAGTTATTGATAAATAAAAAAAAATAGTAATATTTGTAAAACTTCCATCCTTTCCACAAGTCTCAAAACACCTGAACCGTGCCGTCTGAAGATATCCCTGTGTCTCTATCAGATGAATCTATAACAGCACAGCAGCTCAAATTAAAATGTGCATCGCTGCCCGAACCCAGAGACTGTCTATCACATGTCTGCAAACCTCAAGCCTAGAGGCCGTCCCAAACTGCACAGAACCGCGGAAATCTGAAGAGAATCTGTAATCTGCAGAGGGAGCATCTTACCTGTTTAGTATTTCAATGATAAAAATGGAAGTCAAGTAAACATACTATCAAACTCTTTACAGGCGAAGCACTTCCAATGTAACATATCAGGCCTTTTTGTCAGTAAAATCTTTATACGCTGTCAAACAAAAACCAGACTTCTCATTGGGTCACGTTTTCAAACCCTCAACTCCAGCCTTTATGAACTCCTACTTCTTAAAAGGAGACACAACGTCTGTCGATTTCACAAAACTAGAACCGAGCAGCTGAGTTCATGTATTCCAGGTCACTTTAGCGGTCCGTTTGTGATAATTCCGATGACGATGTCGCTGAGGAAGATGGCGGCTCCCTGGAGGAGTGCGAATTCCCAGGAATTCACTCCTCCACAGATTCGGACCGTCTCTACTCCAGACCGACTGGTTAATTGCAATCCCAAAACACCACTTCCGAGAGACTTCCTTAAAAACAAAGTGCTTGATTACTTTCCCATAAACTGATTTCCTCGTCAATTACAAAGATCACAGGTTAACCAGGAACTTAATACTGTATCACATTCTGAATATGAATATAGCTGAGTTATTAATTGTAGGTAATACTTAGAATACCAGATACACATTTAGCATTCAAAAGCAATCCATGTGATTTCTTTACCAGTCGTTCATTATTTTGTGTATCAGCCTCCACACAAAGCCGAGCGCAGTGCGGTATACTGTAATGATGCTGCAGTCAGTCTGCCCGGACTGCACCTGAACCATCTTAAAAACACGAAGCCTCCAATAAGCTCATTTGTAAAAGTTAGTAAAGAATGGCGCTATATAATCTAAGGAAGCTGAATGTGAACTCCTAGCTGGAGCAACGAGAGAGGGAGAGAGGGGGCGGGGCAGAGAAGGAGGCGGAGACGCTGCTAGGCAACCGGCTCCTGAACATTCCACTCCGCTGAGCAGAGACCGTTAGGATTTAAAAATGCCAAAGTTCCGAGCGCCGTTAGTATGGGCTGCCAGAAATGAGGAGAAAATAAATACAGCTTTTTATAAATGTGTACATTCAGATATCATTTAGAAATCTAGTTACAAGATTTAACAGTTAGCTAAATATTTAAATACATTTTAAATCTCTTAACTAGATTTAACATTTAGCTAAATATTTAACTGGCAGCTAAAGTGCATAGCATAAGTGTATCTGTGTGTGTGTGTCTGTGTCTGTACCTGTGAGTGTGTGTGTGTGTGTGTGTGTGTGTGTGTGTGTGTGTGCGTCAGTACCTGTGTTTGCTTGTCCGTACCTGTGTGTGCGTCAGTACCTGTGTGTGTGTGTGTGTGTGTGTGTGTGCGTCAGTACCTGTGTGTGTGTGCGTCAGTACCTGTGTGTGTGTATGTGTGTCAGTACCTGTGCGTGTCAGTACCTGCGTGTGTGTGTGCGTGTCAGTATGTGTGTGTCACTATCTGTCTGTGTGTGTGTGTGTGTGTCAGTACCTGTGTGTGTGTGTGTCAGTACCTGTGAGTGTGTGTGTCTGTGTCAGTACCTTTGTGTGTGTGCATGTGTGACAGTACCTGTGTGTGTCACTATCTGTGTGTGTGTGTCTCAGTGTCTCAGTGTGTGTGTCTCAGTGTCTCAGTGTGTGTGTGTCAGTACCTGTGTGTGTATCAGTGTGTGTGTCACTATCTGTGTGTGTATGCGAGTCAGTACCTGTGTGTGTGTGTGTGTCACTATCTGTGTGTGTGTGTGTCTCAGTGTGTGTCTGTTTGTCAGTACAGGTGTGTGCGTGCGTGTCAGTATCTGTGTGTGTGTTTGTCAGTACCTGTGTGTGTGTGAGTGCGTGTCAGTATCTGTGTGTGTGTTTGTCAGTACCTGTGTGTGTGCGTGTCAGTACCTCTGTGTGTGTCTGTCAGTACCTGTGTGGGTCACTACCTGTGTGGGTCAATGCCTGTGTGTGTGTGTGTGTGTGTGTGTGTGTGTGTGTGTGTGTGTGTGTGTGTCACTACCTGTGTGTGTGTGTGTGCGGGTCACTACCTGTGTGTGTGTGTGTGGGGGTCAGTACCTGTGTGTGTGTGTGTGTGTGTGTGTGTGTGTGCGTGCGCATGCGTGCGTCAGTACCTGTGTGTCTCTAGGAGATATATTTTTTGTCTCAAGTCCCCTCCCGCGCTCCGTTCATAACTGATGTAAAACTAAAACAACTCCTCAGAACTATTCATGACGAGGGACATGTTAATAAAAACATAAACCATGGCGATTGTGTTGATAAAGATATCGCAGGAATAAGTCCAGGCAGCAGAACGCCAGGGAAAGCGACGCGTTGTGTTTTAAACCTGTCAGCGAGCCCGGCTCTGAAGAACAACAAAACACAAAACAAGAGACGCACATCGAGGGCCTGTCAAATTTGAAAATTCATTTATTACATTTCTCTTCATAGAATCCTCTGTAAGGTTAACATACAACCAGTCAGATACAGAACAATAGATTGATAATTTACTCCAGTTTTTGATTAAAAAAAAAAAAATTAGTAATATTTGTAAAACTTCCATCCTTTCCACAAGTCTCAAAACACCTGAACCGTGCCGTCTGAAGATATCCCTGTGTCTCTATCAGATGAATCTATAACAGCACAGCAGCTCAAATTAAAATGTGCATCGCTGCCCGAACCCAGAGACTGTCTATCACATGTCTGCAAACCTCAAGCCTAGAGGCCGTCCCAAACTGCACAGAACCGCGGAAATCTGAAGAGAATCTGTAATCTGCAGAGGGAGCATCTTACCTGTTTAGTATTTGAATGATAAAAATGGAAATCAAGTAAACATGCTATCAAACTCTTTACAGGCGAAGCACTTCCAATGTAACATATCAGGCCTTTGTCAGTAAAATCTTTATACGCTGTCAAACAAAAACAAGACTTCTCATTGGGTCACGTTTTCAAACCCTCAACTCCAGCCTTTATGAACTCCTACTTCTTAAAAGGAGACACAACGTCTGTCGATTTCACAAAACTAGAAGCGAGCAGCTGAGTTCATGTATTCCAGGTCTCTTTAGCGGTCCGTTTGTGATAATTCCGATGACGATGTCGCTGAGGAAGATGGTGGCTCCCTGGAGGAGTGCGAATTCCCAGGAATTCACTCCTCCACAGATTCGGACCGTCTCTACTCCAGACCGACTGGTTAATTGCAATCCCGAAACACCACTTCCGAGAGACTTCCTTAAAAACAAAGTGCTTGATTACTTTCCCATAAACTGATTTCCTCGTCAATTTCAAAGATCGCAGGTTAACCAGGAACTTAATACTGTATCACATTCTGAATATGAATATAGCTGAGTTATTAATTGTAGGTAATACTTAGAATACCAGATACACATTTAGCCTTAAAATGCAATCCATGTGATTTCTTTACCAGTCGTTCATTATTTTGTGTATCAGCCTCCACACAAAGCCGAGCGCAGTGCGGTATACTGTAATGATGCTCCAGTCAGTCTGCCCGGACTGCACCTGAACCATCTTAAAAACACGAAGCCTCCAATAAGCTCATTTGTAAAAGTTAGTAAAGAATGGCGCTATATAATCTAAGGAAGCTGAATGTGAACTCCTAGCTGGAGCAACGAGAGAGGGAGAGAGGGGGCGGGGCAGAGAAGGAGGCGGAGACGCTGCTAGGCAACCGGCTCCTGAACATTCCACTCCGCTGAGCAGAGACCGTTAGGATTTAAAAATGCCAAAGTTCCGAGCGCCGTTAGTATGGGCTGCCAGAAGTACCTGTGTGTGTGTGTGTGCGTGTCAGTACCTGTGTCTGTGTGTGTGTGTGTGTGTGTGTGTGTGTGTGTCAGTACCTGTGTGTGTGTGCGGGTCAGTACCTCTGTGTGTGTGTGTTAGCACCTGTGTGTGTGTTTGTGTCTCAGTGTGTGTGTGTGTGTGTGTGTGTCAGTACCTGTGTGTGTCAGTATGTGTGTGTGTGTGTGCAGGTGAATACGTGTGTGTGTGCGTGTCAGTACCTGTGTGTGTGTGTCTCTGTGTGTCTCTCAGTGTGTGTGTGTGACTCTGTGTGTCTCCTCAGTGTGTGTGTGTGTATCAGTGTTTGTGTGTGTTTGTCTGTGTGTCTCCTCAGTGTGTGTCTCAGTGTGTGTGTGTCTGTCGCAGTCTCAGTGTGTGTGTGTCTCAGTGTGTGTGTGTGTCTCAGTCACTTCAAGTCATACAAAGAGCATTTCAAGTGGAGCGAAGCGATCAAAAAAAAAAGGCGCCAAGTTAGAAGCAAGAATTGTGTGAATCTTGGGCCCCAGCACCTTTCCAAGTGTGCCTATTTGCTTGATGCTTGACAAGATTGGCCTGATTGCTTCTCCTAACTTGTTCTTTTGTGTTTGATATCACCCCTTTAAACAGCTGTTGCGTTTTTCGAACGTGTTTATTTACATTGACAATGTTTTTGTCGTGGGATTGAGAGGAGTTAGAAAAACGTGTTTGAAACGACCGAGAGTCTCTATACAACTCCGCTGAGCAGAGACCGTTAGGATTTAAAAATGCCAAAGTTCCGAGCGCCGTTAGTATGGGCTCTTAGCTAGATTTAACATTTTGCTAAATATTTAACTGGCAGCTAAATCTGGAATTTGTATGCAAATGAGCTCCTCCCGCTTTGAACTTTCACGCGATTTGATTGGCTCTTGTAATGTTGAAATTTGCATGTTTACCAATTAGCATAACATAAGTGCATAGCAAGTGTGTGTGTGTGTGTGTGTGTGTGTGCGGGTCAGTACCTCTGTGTGTGTGTGTGTGTGTGTCAGTATCTGTGTGTGTGTGTGTCAGCACCTGTGTGTCTCAGTGTCTGTCTCAGTGTGTGTGTGTGTCTCAGTTTCTGTGTGTGTCTCAGTGTGTGTGTGTCTCAGTGTTTGTCAGTGTGTGTGTCAGTGTGTGTGTCTGTCGCAGTCTCAGTGTGTTTGTGTCTCAGTCACTTCAAGTCATACAAAGAGCATTTCAAGTGGAGCGATAAAGTGGAGCGAAGCGATCAAAAAAAGACGCCAAGTTAGAAGCAAGAATTGTGTGAATCTTGGGCCCCAGCACCTTTCCAAGTGTGCCTATTTGCTTGATGCTTGACAAGATTGGCCTAATTGCTTCTCCTAACTTGGGCTTTTGTGTTTGATATCACCCCTTTAAACAGCTGTTGCGTTTTTCTGACTTGTTTTTTTACATTGACAATGTTTTTGTCGTGGGATTGAGAGGAGTTAGAAAAACGTGTTTGAAACGACCGAGAGTCTCTATACAGCTCCAAGAGTTTAGCTGTTTTCACCATGTTGCAGCGGCAAAACTAAATCACTTAGAATTACCATCTGTACCAAAATCCTGAAACACTCTTACATCAAATGTGATAAAAACCATAAATACCTCTTATACACAATGAGATATTCCTCTTCCGTCTACTTTTGAAGGGTGTGTAGCGACTTTTCAAACAGAAAAGCTAAATAACTGGACATCTACCAATCCTGTGATTCCACATGTTGGTCAACGTCAAAACAAACCAGGGAATGCAAGCAGTTTGATATCCACACCATTTATATGAAACAATGGATTTATGTTTGAAAACAGCACATATCACAGGAGAACAAAAAAATCCCGTGGTTTGAACTTGCATCATGACGTTCTTGAAGAGCACACGTTCTTCGATCGCGCGGCATTTTACACAAACGTACACTTTACACAAACGTACACTTTACACAAACGTACACTTTACACAAACGTACACTTTACACAAACGTACACTTTACAGAAACGTACACTTTACACATGCAGTTGTCACAGATTACTGGCTTGAAGACCTTTTTTTTTTTTTTGGAAGGTTAGTTTTGTTTCTGCAGCTGTCAACCTGCTTTCAAACTGCTTCTAACTGCGTTGTCCTTGTCCACGACTGTACTTCTCCCCCTTCTTATCTGGCATCGTTTCAGCAACTCTTCCCATCATCCAAGAGTTACGCGGTGCTGTGTCATCGACTATCAGAACAACATCTCCTACGATGAAGTTTCTTCAAACACGAGACCACTTCTGTCGCTCCTGCAACAACGGTAAGTGCTCACCTGTCCATCTCTTCTAGAACAAATCAGCCATGAACTGGACTTGCTTCCATCTTCAACGAGCATACAAATCTTCTTTTCTGAACAAACCAGGAGGCATATTTGGCTTAGTCTTCAACCGCAGCAAATGATTAGGTGTTAGAGCTTCCAAATCATTCACATCATCAGAGACCCTTATGATTGGATGATCATTAACGATGGCTTCCACCTCACAAAGAATTGTCTAAAGACCTTCATCATCAAGTGTTTGCTGTTTTAGAACAGCACTGAGAATCTTTCTCTCCTTATCTGTCTTTCCCACACACCGCCGTGGTGAGACCCAGCTGGTGGGTTGAAAATCCGCTTCACTCCATTCTTTAGCATAGCCCCTTGCAATCTGGCTTGATTCAAACTTTCAATAGCTTCTCTCAGTTCAGGCTCTGCTCCAATGAAATTGGTACCGTTGTCAGATCGGATTTCCAAAACTTGACCTCCTCTTCAGATGATCCGACGCAGTGCATTGACACAAGAGTCAGTGTCCAAAGAAGATGCCACTTCAATATGTACTGCCCTTACTGCTAAACATGTAAACATCTCTCCATATCTCTTGACCACACTTAGGGTGGATTGCGCACATCGAGAGCAAGATTCGTCCCAGTCTAGGACTGACTAATCCAAGATTGGATCCTGGATTCATTTCTGCTGCGCAGATCAAGACTGGTGGCGGATCTGCGGATCCGAGAGTGAATCTAAAATTCAGCCGTTAATCCTGGATTCAGGTTGTCTGTGACGCTAGCTGATTGCGAAACACCGTCTCGTGAATTGGTAGTCAAAGCATAACCATGGCAACGACTAAAACCTGTGCGTTTTCTTTCTTTGAGAAAAACCTTTTATCAAATTTAATTTGATAACTATAAAGACATTATTATATAGAGAATAAAACAATAAAAAACCGATAACCAAACGTTATTTACCTTGATAGCAAGTGTATGTGCTGATTAACTAATGTATGTGTGAGTTTTGAATAGGAATAATAATCAAGTACTGAATTAATTACTAGAACATGTATTTATTTACAGAACATTTCCTGAGGTAGGTGAGTGATTGATCCTGCCCCGGCCCCTGATGTCGCTGTCAGCTGCTTTGAAAAGGCAGAGGAATAAGCTGCAGTAACTGTACATAAACTTGTACAGAATTATTAGTATTGTACACTTGGAACTGTTTTATCTTGCATGGTGTCTGTTTTTTTTTTCTAAATCTAATACATACTGTGTGGTCCAATGGTTAAAGAAAAGGGCTTGTAACCAGGAGGTCCCCGGTTCAAATCCCACCTCAGCCACTGACTCATTGTGTGACTCTGAGCAAGTCACTTCACCTCCTTGTGCTCCGTCTTTCGGGTGAGACGTAGTTGTAAGTGACTCTGCAGCTGATGCATAGTTCATACACCCTAGTCTCTGTAAGTTGCCTTGGATAAAGGCGTCTGCTAAATAAACTAATAATATGTTGAGTTTATATAAAAAAAAACTACAGTATCTACCTCGCTACTACATATATTGCTCAAATGCATTTGTTCCGGTGAAAAAATTATCGTTTAATTGGTTATTATTATTATTATTATTATTATTATTATTATTATTATTATTATTTATTTCTTAGCAGACGCCCTTATCCAGGGCGACTTTCAATCGTAAGCAAATACATTTCAAGTGTTACAGTACAAGTAATAATACAATTAAGAGCAAGATAAATACGATGGCTCGTAACTTCTCCCGTTGGAAAATGAATATATTCACGTAACTTCAGTGATCCTGTGAATTACTAGATGACGCATCGACATGAAGCAGGTACTGCACCCGATTATTATCTGAAACGACCCAGTGCATGAAATCTCAAGCAGCAGATTGATGTGGAGTGAGGGAGGCTTTTTTGGCTCTGTATATAATTATTTGTGATTTTGAAATATTCTCCAGCTCTGGTATTCTTTCGTTTCTCATTCTGAATCCTTGTATAAAACCTTCGTCACTATTCAATAAAAGGATTGCTACGATCACGAACAACACGATATCTAACCATCCAAAATAACCGACCATCTTCACAAGAATCCAGACTCAATCCACCTCCTACCAGGATTGGAACGGAATCTCGGATTGAATTTGAATCTAGATCTGCACAACGGAAAAAAATATCAATCCAAGATTCAATCCGAGATCGAGTCTGATCCAGACTGAATCTCGATGTGCGCAATCCACCCTCAAAGCGTGTTTATTTATTTCTAATACTGGACCCTGTCTTAATACTGTATCACATTCTGAATATGAATATAGCTGAATTATTAATTGTAGGTAATACTTGGAATACCAGATACACATTTAGCATTAAAAAGCAATCCATGTGATTTCTTTACCAGTCGTTCATTATTTTGTGTATCAGCCTCCACACAAAGCCGAGCGCAGTGCGGTATACTGTAATGATGCTGCAGTCAGTCTGCCCGGACTGCACCTGAACCATCTTAAAAACACGAAGCCTCCAATAAGCTCATTTGTAAAAGTTAGTAAAGAATGGCGCTATATAATCTAAGGAAGCTGAATGTGAACTCCTAGCTGGAGCAACGAGAGAGGGAGAGAGGGGGCGGGGCAGAGAAGGAGGCGGAGACGCTGCTAGGCAACCGGCTCCTGAACATTCCACTCCGCTGAGCAGAGACCGTTAGGATTTAAAAATGCGAGAGTTCCGAGCGGCGTCAGGCGCTTCGTTTAATTAACATACAGTTGCTGACATACATTTTAATTTTGAAGATAACCATATTTTAAATACTCAAATAGCACTGTATTAAAATATTTAGCTAAATATTGAATCTAGTTAAGAGATTTAATATTTAGTTAAATATTTAGCTAACTGTTAAATCTTGTAACTAGATTTCTAAATGATATCTGAATGCACACATTTATAAAAAGCTGTATTTATTTGCTCCTCATTTCTGGCAGCCCATACTAACGGCGCTCGGAACTTTGGCATTTTTAAATCCTAACGGTCTCTGCTCAGCGGAGTGGAATGTTCAGGAGCCGGTTGCCTAGCAGCGTCTCCGCCTCCTTCTCTGCCCCGCCCCCTCTCTCCCTCTCTCGTTGCTCCAGCTAGGAGTTCACATTCAGCTTCCTTAGATTATATAGCGCCATTCTTTACTAACTTTTACAAATGAGCTTATTGGAGGCTTCGTGGTTTTAAGATGGTTCAGGTGCAGTCCGGGCAGACTGACTGCAGCATCATTACAGTATACCGCACTGCGCTCGGCTTTGTGTGGAGGCTGATACACAAAATAATGAACGACTGGTAAAGAAATCACATGGATTGCTTTTTAATACTAAATGTGTATCTGGTATTCTAAATATTATCTACAATTAATAACTCAGCTATATTCATATTCAGAATGTGATACAGTATTAAGACAGGGTCCAGTATTAGAAATAAATAAACACGCTTTAAGAGAAACAGCAGTGATGTTTATTGCCCATTCCCATCCATTCTCTAGATGTTTCTACATTGTGGTTGCAATCCACAGGGACAAGGGACTCAGTGATGTTAAATAAAAAAAACTAGAGCCCACAATTAACCAATATAGAAAGGAAGGGGGGAGAAATGTATTGCCTGCGTGCAGCACCTTCCACTTTCCTCTATTAAATGTCATTTGCCATGTGTCTGCCCAGTTCTGAATGTTGTCGAGATCATTTTGAATGACCTTTGCTGCTGCAACAGTGTTTGCCACTCCTCCTGTTTTTGTGTCACTTGTTATTGATTTATTTATATAAATGTGTGTTTTGTCGTTCAGCTCTTTATTATTATTTCTCATCTCGAGTGTGGTTTGATGTATTTGCTTCACTGGACCCCCCTAAACTACTTTCTCTCTTTCCTCTATGGAACTATACGAGCGAAACTCCGATTGGCTGAAGGACTCTCTGCCCAATGCACGCCACCCCTGTTGCTTAGCAACCGCGTGTCCCGTTCCACGGCTCTGCTTGCCAGCGGCTCGCTGCTTGATCTCCCCGCCCTGCCAATCATCTACTGCCTTTATAAATGCGGAGGAATATTGTGAGAGGGAGAGCCGGACTTGTGAAGGAGATTCCGCGCTGCAGACTGGAGCTGGAACGCGGAGAGGCTTTATAACTTCGTGTCGCACACCAGGAAGGCTGTGTCTGACCGGGAGGGGATCATTTCCAACACGGGGTGCAGCGTGCTGGGGTTCCCCGGTCAGGGAGCCTGTTAGTTTATTGTTAACGTTGTGTGGTTTATTTGATAGCTGTCCCGCTCCTGCAGCAAGGAGTCCTCTGGTTTATTTGTTATATTTTATTTTATTCTGGCGAGCGCGCAGCTGTTTTATATATTCATTTTAAATAGATTGGGGTGGAATTGGTACCGTGTACTTTATAAATGTAATGTAGTTTGTAACGAGACCATTCAACTGCTGACGTTGTTGTCTACTTTGTATGCATCACAAAAAGAACAGAATTGCTGATCTGGTTAATTAACTTTACTATAAGAAACTGATAGATCCAAGTACTTGATATAAACTACAATAATATAATCTGTGGTAATTAGTTTAATTAACTGCACTATATGAAACTGATAGATTTAGAGTTTGTTTTTATTGTATTATCCTTAGATATATATACAATCTATTAGACAATTATTAGACTGTGAAGTGAAGGTGGCATTGTCATATGGTTTACATTAGTGTTAATGTGCTTGAGATTTTTAAAACAATTACTAATAAAATCTTGTAAAGATTATTTTTGGTGTATGATTGCTTGGTTTCTCCTGGATAAAAGAGTTTGTGTGGGAACCAACCACTCGAGGTCCTTGTCCTCAATAAACACAAGGTGCCGTAGTCAAATTATTAACATAAATGTAGCTATATGTATATCAAGACCTGCTACACAAGCAACCAACCGTTTGCTAAACTATTTAAGGACCAAGTGGGTTTTTCTGGCTGTATTTGACTCTCTTCCTATAACAATGCACTAAAAATCAATTTGTTACAGTCGCATCTTGGAATGGGTGTCCTTGTTTTCAGGACACTCTGGGGAACGTTATAGCTTCTCTTAAATAATCTGTCAAAGCCGTCTGGCAAGGCAAGCTTTGGCTTTCAATTTGAAATTTCAGTATGATGTGGTTTTGACACAATCTCGGTCCTTAAAGGGTTAAGAGCCAAACACACTGACCAATTGCGCCACAGGAATTTTCTGCGGGATACGAGGAAAAAAATCACGCGCCTTGACAGGTTGCATTCCTGAAACTGACAGCTCGGCACCGTTGGTTGTTCTTGATAGGAAATGGTGTTGTTGGAGTCGGGGTATAGCTCAGTGGCAGAGCATTTGATTGCTCATCAAGAGATCCCCGGTTCAAATCCGAATACCCCCATATTTATTTAAATTAAAATACAATTTGCATTATATAATTTTTCTTTTCAGCTGCAAAGGTACAAACAAGTAACAAATAGTGTTTTAAAGACAGCCACAAGGTATGGACAGGGATTGAACCCGTGATCTTCGGTTTACGAGACCGATGCCTTACCACTTGGCCACCGCACCCTTCATGACTGCAAATGAAATCGGAAGCTTGGACTCTATTGAGAAGGCTGCCCGGAAAGAGAATCTGCCTGGAAACCAACCTTACAGTTAACAGCTGAATGCCAAGGATGGGCAAAATAGTCTCGGAAACTCCTTAAATAGAAAATATTGGTCTCCATATTTATTTAAAATACAAATAGAAAATAAGTTGCCAGACATGTATTTTAAATAGAAATTAGTAAATACTATTTTGCAAATAGTATTTTTTTAAAACACTTGACACCATCTACCGGCTGTAGTATACATCCATTTTTTATTTATTGTTTTCATAATAATGAACTGAAAGTTTCAGTACTGCCTCAGTCCACAAGCCTGTCAGTAACCGTATTTTGATCCAAAATAACTGGTACTTCTATACCTCAAGACTCACCTCTTCAGACAGCACCTGTAGAACTCCTATTTTCCCTGTGGACACTTTATCACTCTCCCTTAATGTGCTTTACTTGCTCTTATCTGCTCCTTATTCTACTACATTTACTGTACTGTAATCTGACACAAGTGTTATTCAATCTGTAGTATTTTGCATTTAATCATATCCTGATGTAACTATCACTGACACTGTTATCTGCTCTGATTATTGAATCGTATTTTGTCATATACTTGTACTTTTTAGAACTGAAGTCATTGTATTTTCTCTTGCTCTTATATGTATGAATACTTGAACTGTGATTCTTGAAATGTGTTTTTGTTTACGATTGTAAGTCACTGTGGGTAACGGCGTCTGTGTCCTCAGAAGGCTCTGATTATATTATGATTACTATCAGGATCATATAACAAGTACTGCTTTATTACAAATTGAGCAGAAACTGCATTTTCGTTTTAAGTAAATAAAAAGTTGAAAAATGGTGAAAAGCTTTAAAATTGCATCTCTGCTGCTGCAAATAATAGGGTTAACACCTAAAACGAGTGTGTCCTCAGAATTAGCATGTGCCTTGTTTTATGGTCATTCCTTACTCAGCAATGCGACCATAGCTTCACTCTAATATGAAATCCATTTAATGTAAAACAAAATGTTTCTGGTAAAAGATGTACGATTCTTAACTCCAGATTAATTCATTTTCAAAGACAGCCTAAAACTACTGTAATACCAGTAGTACCATAGTACCAGTTCTTTTGGATCAAAATACAGTTACTGACAGGCTTGTGGACTGAGGCAGTACTGAAACTTTCAGTTCATCATTATGAAAACAATAAATAAAAATGGGTGTATACTTTTTATTAGTAATAATAATTTTAAAAATCTCAAGCACATTAACAATAATGTAACCCATATGACAATGCCACCTTCACTTCACAGTCTATAACAATTGTCTAGTATATATAGGGATGATACAATAAAACAAACTCTAAATCTATCAGTTTCTTATAGTGAAGTTAATTAAACTAATTACAACAGATTATATTATTGCAGTTTATATAAAATACTTGGATTTATCAGTTTCTTATAATGCAGTTAATTAACCAGATCAGCAATTCTGTTCTTTTTGTGATACATACAAAGTAGACAACAACGTCAGCAGTTGAATGGTCTCGTTACAAACTACATTACATTTATAAAGTACACGGTACCAATTCCACCCCAATCTATTTAAAATGAATATATAAAACAGCTGCGTGCACGCCGGAATAAAATAAAATATAACAAATAAACCAGAGGACTCCTTGCTGCAGGAGCGGGACAGCTATCAAATAAACCACACAACGTTAACAATAAACTAACAGGCTCCCTGACCGGGGAACCCCAGCACGCTGCACCTCGTGTTGGAAATGATCCCCTCCCGGTCAGACACAGCCTTCCTGGTGTGCGACACGAAGTTATAAAGCCTCTCCGCGTTCCAGCTCCAGTCTGCAGCGCGGAATCTCCTTCACAAGTCCGGCTCTCCCTCTCACAATATTCCTCCGCATTTATAAAGGCAGTAGATGATTGGCAGGGCGGGGAGATCAAGCGGCGAGCCGCTGGCAAGCAGAGCCGTGGAACGGGACACGCGGTTGCTAAGCAACGGGGGGGGGGGGGGGGGGCGTGCATTGTGCAGACAGTCCTTCAGCCAATCGGAGTTTCGCTCGTATAGTTCCATAGAGGAAAGAGAGAAAGTAGTTTAGGGGGGGTCCAGTGAAGCAAATCCATCAAACCACATGTAACAGGGCGAGCAGCCCTGTACATTGTTTATTTATTTTTAGATCGGGGTCTCCCCCTCCGCCCCTGTGCAGAGTGTTTTGTATTATTTATTTAGTTTTATTGTATTATATTTATGACGGCGTAGCGCCGTGTTATTGTTTTGTTTATTTTTAAAACGTGTCCTGGCAGAGGCGAGATCGGTGCTCGTCCTCTGCCAGGAGTAATTAATTAAAACTCGTGCAGAAGGTGGCCATCTCCCGAATGAATTAAGTGGTTTAATTTGTTGCTAATCGGGAGATGGTCACCTGTTAATAAAAGCCTGCAGCTCTCGGCACTCTGGGTGGGTGTTGTAGGTGCGGAGAGAGCGAGAGCGAGACGGAGAGTAAAAGCAAAAGCAAAAGCGAAACTAAAAGAAAATAACATAGGAACAGTGAAGGCAAGCTGCCCAGCCTGACCTGTGTTTGATTTATTTTGTGTTCGTGATTTGTTTTTGTTTAACCTTTTATTTTGCTCGGTGAGCACAGTGCTTTTTGTTTAAATATTTATTTTTGTTTGCTTAAATAAAACGGCGCCCGCGCCACTGCACCATACCTTTTGTTTTGTTGTGCCTTCTTCTGCCGTGACGTCAGACCACTCAGCCATTCCTGCCACACGTGGTGTCAGAAGAGGGATCGCAGCGCCTCCAGGACGCAGGCAGAAGAGGGTACTGCATCTTTTTCATTTTTTTTCGTTTTTTTGATTGTGTGGAGTGGAGGAGGAAGGAAGATGGGAGGAAAGAGGTTGGAGGAAGCTTCGTGGTGCCTGCACTTCACGGAGGTGAGGCACTATCAGAGGGAAAGTGCTCCACAGAGGCCACCTCTCCAGAGAAGGATGGAGAGGTATGAGAGCTGGCTGAGGGACCCCAGCGCCCCGCTGTGGTTAAAAACAGAGGGGAGACATCTGCTGGGGGACAGCAACCTGGATATCCTCTTGGACTTCGTTAGGCTGGAGCCAGAAGTTCAGGAAAAGGCCATCACCAGAGGATATCCAGGGCTCGTAGAGGCCTTGGAGAGGATGACCCAGATGGTCGACTGGGTCTACCAGGAGCGAGAGGGGAGAGAGCGGAAGGTGAGAAGGAGGCAGAGAGGGAACACTGACCTGGAATGGGAGGAGCCCGAATGTCCTGCGCCTAAGAGGGAGGAGCCCGAACGTCCTGCGCCTAAGAGGGAGGAGCCCGAACGTCCTACACCTGAGTGGGAGGAGCCTGAACGTCCACAGCCCAAGAGGGGGGAGTCGGTGCGTCCACGGCCCAAGAAGGGGAAGGCCGAAGGTCCACAGCCCAGGTACCTGCCAGCAGAGGGGGAATACCTGCTGGTGCCGCCTCCATCTCCATGGGAGGACTGTGAGTCGCTCCCACCTCCGCCAGCAGAGGGAGCATTCCTGCTGGTTCCACCTCCGTCTCCGTGGGAGGACGACATGTCGCTCCCACCTCCGCCAGCAGAGGGAGCATTCCTGCTGGTTCCACCTCCACCGCCCTGGGAGGACTGTGAGTCGCTCCCACCTCCGCCAGCAGAGGGAGCATTCCTGCTGGTTCCACCTCCACTGCCCTGGGAGGACTGGGTGTCTCTCCCACCTCCGCCAGCAGAGGGAGAATACCTGCTGGTGCCACCTCCGTCTCCGTGGGAGGACTGTGAGTCGCTCCCACCTCCGCCAGCAGAGGGAGCATACCTGCTGGTGCCATCTCCACTGCCCTGGGAGGACTGTGAGTCGCTCCCACCTCTGCCAGCAGAGGGAACATACCTGCTGGTTCCACCTCCACCGCCGTGGGAGGATGACATGTCGCTCCCACCACCACCAGCAGAGGGAGAATACCTGCTGGTGCCGCCTCCATCTCCGTGGGAGGACGACATGTCGCTCCCACCACCACCACCAGCAGAGGGAACATGCCTGCTGGTTCCGCTTCCACCACCACCAGCAGAGGGAACATGCCTGCTGGTTCCGCTTCCACCACCGCCAGCAGAGGGAACATGCCTGCTGGTTCCGCTTCCACCACCGCCAGCAGAGGGAACATGCCTGCTGGTTCCGCTTCCACCACCGCCAGCAGAGGGAACATGCCTGCTGGTTCCGCTTCCACCACCGCCAGCAGAGGGAACATGCCTGCTGGTTCCGCTTCCACCACCGCCAGCAGAGGGAACATGCCTGCTGGTTCCGCTTCCACCACCGCCAGCAGAGGGAACATGCCTGCTGGTTCCGCTTCCACCACCGCCAGCAGAGGGAACATGCCTGCTGGTTTCCCTGTTGCAGCCAGAAGGGGAGGCGCCCCTGCCGCCTTCGCTGCCAGAAGGGGAGGAGCCGCCTTCGCTGCCAGAAGGGGAGGAGCCGCCTTCGCTGCCAGAAGGGGAGGAGCCGCCTTCGCTGCCAGAAGGGGAGGAGCCGCCTTCGCTGCCTGAAGGGGAGGAAGCCCTGCCGCCTTCGCAGCCTGAAGGGGAGGAAGCCCTGCCGCCTTGGCCGCCTGAAGGGGAGGAAGCCCTGCCGCCTTGGCCGCCTGAAGGGGAGGAAGCCCTGCCGCCTTGGCAGCCTGAAGGGGAGGAAGCCCTGCCGCCTGAAGGGGAGGAAGCCCTGCCGCCTTGGCCGCCTGAAGGGGAGGAAGCCCTGCCGCCTTGGCCGCCTGAAGGGGAGGAAGCCCTGCCGCCCTGGCCGCCAGAAGGGGAGGAGCCCCTGCCGCCCTGGCCGCCAGAAGGGGAGAAGCCCCTGCCGCCTTGGCCGCCAGAAGAGGAGGAGCCCCTGCCACCTTTACCGTCAGGAGGAGCAGGAGCTACCTCTACCTCCACCACCACCACCATTGGGAGAAGTGGAGCTCCTGCTGCCGCCTTCATGGCCAGGGGCTCCCCTCCCGCCGTCAGCATCGCCATGGGTCGCCTGTGTCTCCCTTGCGTCTCCTAGGGTTGCTGCCGGTCCTGCATCGCCTCCCGAGGGTCCGCTGCCGTCGCCTCCCGAGGGTCCGCTGCCGTCGCCTCCCGAGGGTCCGCTGCCGTCGCCTCCCGAGGGTCCGCTGCCGCTGCCGTCGCCTGGGGTCGCCAGAGATCCGGCTTCGCCTGGGATCACTACGCTATGGCCGGAGCCCTACGGAGGGGAATGGACGGCCATGAAGAAAGGGGGAGAGGTCAGGAGACCAGCTCCCCCAGCCGCACTTTCGCGGCAGGAGATCATGTGGTCGGAGCCCCACGGAGGGGAGCTGCCGGCCATGAAGAAAGGGGGAGAGGTCAGGAAACCAGCTCCCCCAGCCGCACTTTCGCGGCAGGAGTTTGTGTGGCCAGAGCCCCACGGAGGGGAGCTGCTGGCCATGAAGAGGAGGGGGAAGGTCAGGAGACCAGCTCCCCCAGCCGCAATTTCGCGGCAGGACAGAGTGTGGAGGGAGCCCCGGAAGAGGGAGCTGTCGGCCACGAAGAATTGGGGGGTGCTGGAGATTCCACCATGGCCACCCCCCAGAAGCAACTTGCTTCCCCCTCTCCCAGGACATTGAGACTGAGGGGGGAGGTGGCCGTTGGGGCCATGTGTGCTTCGCACAAGGAGGGGGATATGTAACAGGGCGAGCAGCCCTGTACATTGTTTATTTATTTTTAGATCGGGGTCTCCCCCTCCGCCCCTGTGCAGAGTGTTTTGTATTATTTATTTAGTTTTATTGTATTATATTTATGACGGCGTAGCGCCGTGTTTTGTTTATTTTTAAAACGTGTCCTGGCAGAGGCGAGATCGGTGCTCGTCCTCTGCCAGGAGTAATTAATTAAAACTCGTGCAGAAGGTGGCCATCTCCCGAATGAATTAAGTGGTTTAATTTGTTGCTAATCGGGAGATGGTCACCTGTTAATAAAAGCCTGCAGCTCTCGGCACTCTGGGTGGGTGTTGTAGGTGCGGAGAGAGCGAGACGGAGAGTAAAAGCAAAAGCGAAACTAAAAGAAAATAACATAGGAACAGTGAAGGCAAGCTGCCCAGCCTGACCTGTGTTTGATTTATTTTGTGTTCGTGATTTGTTTTTGTTTAACCTTTTATTTTGCTCGGTGAGCACAGTGCTTTTTGTTTAAATATTTATTTTTGTTTGCTTAAATAAAACGGCGCCCGCGCCACTGCACCATACCTTTTGTTTTGTTGTGCCTTCTTCTGCCGTGACGTCAGACCACTCAGCCATTCCTGCCACACCACACTCGAGATGAGAAATAATAATAAAGAGCTGAACAACAAAACACACATTTATATAAATAAATCAACACACACACACACACACACACATTTATCAAATAATAATACGAGAAACACAATCCACACGTGAATAATAATAATAATAATAATAATAATAAGACCCTACTACAATCGCACAGTTTCGTTTTTCAAAGCTGGTAAAGGATTTACTCGTGAGTCAGGGCAGTACACGTGCTTATCAGAGTGACTGTATCCTGCTTACAGCGCATCCACTCAAACAACACGGGGGTAAAAAAAAAACACATACATTTTAACACGTAGTCACGTGATCATTTCATTTCTCGTAATTACGTGTTACCTTGCCACGTATATACGTGATCATTTTTTTTAACACGTAGTTCCGTGACGGTTCTCTATATACGTGTTTTTTTTATTATTTTATTTTTATTTATTTATTTATTTTTGTAAGGTAGCAATGCGCTTCAGTAATATCTGTAATTAGAGAACCGCTTCGCTGAACCGGGCAGCTGTGAAAGGGAGACTTTAAGGGCGCGTTCACGGAGATCATTCTGTGCAGAATCTGACCAGTTCATATTAGATCATCGGATAAACTGGTCAGATTCTGCACAGAATGATCTCCGTGAACGCACCGTGAGTCTGTCTTTATTCACTTCAATGCGCAAGCGCAGCTTTAAATAGAGAGATGGACGCTGGGAAATGCAGTCTTTCTTTATTCCCTTCAGTGCGCAGGCGCAGCTGTGAGCAGGGGGTGTAGGGATATATAAATATAGTCCTGTAGGTCTAAAGCTGTGTTCATGAATATATCACCACTTCATGGGCGGCTGAAGGACTCCACTTCATCTAGAGCCTCACAACGCACCCAAGGCGTGGTGATATTACCTCATGATAACACACACACACACACCCTGTCCAAAGACATGAAACAAACATACATGGGGCTATATTTTAATTCAAAATCCATACATCCATAACTTTAATTATTTATCTAAATAATCTCACAGCTAATTCTTTACAAATGAATCGTTTCTACATTTCTCGGAGTGCTAAGTAGTGTGGTGTTATAGTTTAACATATGAATTATCAGTGCTATTTGAGTATTTAAAATATGGTTCTCTTCAAAATTAAAATGTCAGCAACGGTGTGTTAATTAAACGAAGCACCTGACACCGCTCGGAACTTTTGCATTTTTAAATCCTAACGGTCTCTGCTCAGCGGAGTGGAATGTTCAGGAGCCGGTTGCCTAGCAGCGTCTCCGCCTCCTTCTCTGCCCCGCCCCCTCTCTCCCTCTCTCGTTGCTTCAGCTCCACAGCAAAATCTCACGTGTTAAATCAGCTCTAATCGTGTTAAATTGAACACTCAGAAAGTGTCTATACTGTCTCACTCTACACAGTGTTAATTTTACACTTTTGAAAGTGTTAGCTTTTTAACACTTTAGCAGAGTTACTGTAACTCTGTAAATAGTTAAAAATGAACACTGGCCAACCCTGGTTATTGTTGCATTAACTCTACACTAGTGTAACGTGTTAACAATCAACTCCATCACAGTACATTTATACTCTGCCAGTTTTCTACCTTTCAACCCTGTAGGGTGTAAATATAAAATCAACTCTCACACTGTAACTTTCACTCTAATAGAGTTCACACTATAGGATGTAAACTTGAATTATAACCATTCCAGCCATATAATACCCCCTGTACCCCCCCAATGTGTTTGTGCCTTTAACATTAGTGTACTTACAACTAAAATAAACACAGCACAGAATCTGCTGTTATTTCTTTTAATCTCAACATGTACACCACATTCAACACGTGACATCACCCTGACTCATTTAACAGGTAAACATGACACAACTTGTGACAATGTGTTCTCTATCAGTATGATACAAAAACAGTCTGATGTACGGCCGATGGTAAAGCAGCACTTCTACACACATCAAAAACAAAATGCAAGTCATACAATGTGACAGTATGGGACAATGCATGTTCTCTCATCATCCGTGTCATACGAAAACTGTCTGTCATGAGGTCTATGGTAAACCAGGTCTTCTACACATATCACAGTGAATGCATCACTTATTTCTTCAATGCTGAATGCATTTAAGTGATCATCAAAACACAATGTAGCAACGTTCGAGGTCAAAAGAAAAGCTTGGTCATCTTTTCCAATCACATTAATGATCTTCTTGAATACAGGCATTTCACTTTCTGTACCTGAGCAAACAAACATACCAATGTGATACTCGCTTCCATAGTTCTTCACCCAACTAGATGTGGAAACATCAGAGTATAAACTTCAACGCAATATTTCAGTTAAAATATCACTACCCTCCAAACTGTTGATCATTTCCATTTTAATGGGACCAAACTGAAACCGTTGAAAATAAAAATTCTCCCAATGAAAAGCCAGATGATGCTGATGTTTCTTTGCTAAAGTCTCAGTGATGTTCTTAAAATTCTTAACAGAACTTTTGAAGAAGTTGTGTTTCCCTTCAAATCTCATGCACCATGTGTGTAGAAGTGGACCGATTCTGCAAACACACCTCGGATAATGTATCATGAAGTGGTGTTTGGGAATCAAGTTTCTATCTGGAAACAGAGACTTAAACAGTTTGTGGTGATCACAAATCAAATGCTTCAAATAATATGTCATACCATTTGTTACAATTGGTGAGAACACAATATTCACTGTGTCTGAAAAGGAGATTTGAATTCCTTCGGTTTCCAAAACTTTTAAATCATTTACAAATTTAGTATTTCATCAAATCCACATTTCTTTAAGTCATCTGAGTGAAAGAGAGCAACAAGATGAATATTCATCAACACAGAGTTCAATTTTGGTGGTAGGTTTCTTAAAATAAAATAAACACAGCCAAGTTTATGTATTCCCTTTTTGAGTCTAAAGGATTGGCAGTTTCAAAATCGTCATAGTAAAGCTGAATCTGTAGAGCATATTCTTGTTGTGAAAACAGACAATGATTTCTGAAGTATGAACCATCATTAAAGTCTTTGCAAGTACCTTCTTGATGTCCTCTTACCTGCTGGAAACTTTTACACACTTCACTGTTCTTATCATTTAATGGAACTTGACTGTACACACCAGGTGTTCCATCTCGGCGTACATCAAACCGCACTCCAAGAACAGGCTCAACTATTTCCCATTTTTCCTCAAAATACCTCTGCCACTTGACTCCTGTGTTCAAGAATGAGAAAGGATTTTCAAGCTGATCAAAACAATCCCCAATCTCACCTAGGTCTTGACCTTGAGTCTCTGATGAAATACTTTTTAGTACAGCTTCCCTTGCTTGAGCATGGATGTCATTCACAAGTTCTTCCATTGAACCAACCATAGATTGAACAGTACTTTCAGCAACTCCCGATGCCTGTAACTGAGCTACAACAGACCCACACATGTCCAGCAATTGCCTCATCTCAATAGGAACCTGAGTAGTAGGAGAGTCTGTACCGACTGACTGACAACATGAAGGTTCAACATCATTATTGCTCAAAGTCTCAACATTGTCAATGGTATTTGGAGTAACACAGTCACCATGTACACGAACCAAGTGCTTCTTAAAGCCAGAATAAGTGCCAAAAATGGAGGAACACTCAGGATCTCCGCATTTCAAACGCAATGTCCTTCTTGATGGAACTTAAAATGTTGACAAAGCAATGCACAACTTCTGTGGTGTACTTTACAAATGAAACAAGTCAACATCTTTAAGCCCAAAGATGTGTATCAATTCAAGTGTCTCTGTTAAGCAGCCTTGCTCTAATCTCCTTGACCCTTGGGCTCTCCTTTGCATTCCTTACACCAATATTATACACTGTGGTTTGAATGAACTGACAAACACACACATTGACACACACACTGACACACACACGCTGACGCACACACACGCACACACACACTGTCGCACACACACACTGACGCACACACACTGCCACACATATAAATTCTAAGTAGTAAAACTTGTATTTAGTAGAAAATGTTATATAATTGTTGCGCGTGTGTTGGAAAGGTAACCATACAAATAATGTGCGGTGTAATTCAGAATGTGCGTGACAACACTTCATTTCTCTTGTTAAATGTTTTTACCTTTATGGCAACGCATGAAGCTCTCCTCACGATATTGAGAGTCGTTCTTTTTCTACTTAGTAAGCAGACACTTACCCTAAATGACTATGAATTGACTCATCTGCATTGGTACGAACGCTTTTTTCCTCCTAAATCAGAACTGCATAGCAACGCAAGTCCTGAAAAGTACGGCAAACTCCTCGCGAGGAAAACTGCCCTGACTTGTGCGCGTGAACGCCGCCAGTGATCACTTATGTGTTTTTTATCTCGTCACTGGTGGCAGAAGGAACCATTTCAAAACCACAACACCCAAGCATCTGGGTGCCTCACTTGCAGCAACCAGAGTGGCACTTCAGTATTCAAACAGAAATCTTGATTTCAGATTTTGAGGTTGTTTTAGCCTGACAAACCGCTTTTTATTAAAGGGGTTTACAGAAATTCACATTAAACTTGTTTTAGACAGTGAATTTGGGGGAATCCATACCAAAATATAAAGCAGTTGCTCACTATATCAGCAGATTCTTGCAGTCCCTGATGTGATTGAATTGTACTTCCTGCAGTTAGTGAATCTGTACCCGATGATGGCTCTGGAGCGGAGGCTGGAAGTGCTTGTATTCCCATCAGAGGTGACTGTTTTTAATACTACCCAGCACATGTGAACTGCTGTGAGAAAGCTGCTTGGTTTCCAAACCCAGAATTGATTTCCATGACTGCAGAGATGGAGATAAGTCTCCTGTTGCACAGCAATGTCACCCATTCCAGGTTTTAAGAAGAGCTTGATTAGCTACAGTGTGCTGAACAAGCTCAAGTGTATTTTACTAAACCAGTGGGGGCCAAAACAGCAAACACTGCGATGCATTGTGGGGGGATCTCAACGCGATCCGCGATCCACCCGTCAGCTATGAGCAACAATTATTAGCGGGATTTAATATAATAGCGTCCGGTACGCAATAGCAATAATGAAACAAAACAACCACAACAACAAACACGAAACAGACGCTCTACGCGGTATCTTTCAGGCACATGCGCGCCTAATTAAAAAAAAAGATAGACGCGCACTTCAAAAGTTGAATATCTACAGATCTTTGTTTCCTTCCTTTCTTACACAACACTTGTGTAGTTCAATACTTGCGCATCAACACAATGAAAATGTAAACTTTGTATTGTTTTGAAGTGCCTGCTCGCATGTTCCTCAGAAGGCGCTGCTCGCTGTTTATGGCGGCGCGCTGAGCTGCCTCTCCGCACACTGCGTGCCGTTTTGAAGCGCTGTGTTTAAGATATTTTCGTGTTTCAACTCCTGGCTCCCTGTTAAAAATGCAGTCTGTCTGCCATCAGTTCCCCTGCATCCTGATAAAACGGGAACAACATGGAGGTTTTATTTTATTTTAACGCTGTCAAACTGAAGCCAGGGGAAATCTTTTATCCCCTGTTGGTTGAACTGTCGGTTGATAATTCAGTGAAACTGGCGGGTATGGGATTTGTAGTTTTTAATGTGTGATTAACAGTGGGCAGTGGACACCAATAAACTACATTCCCAGAGTGCATTACGATTGAGCTTTGAGTTTAGATCCGACTGTGAGGTTCTTTTTTTCTCTTTTGTTTTATACTTTTCAGCTTTATAAATAAATCTCGTTTATTGTTTATATTCAACCTTTAGGGATTTCTAGTCGCATTCGTGCGTCTAAATTAAAATGTGCGTTCACACAAGCATTGTGTTCGTCTCTCATGTGCAGAAACCGGACCATAAAAACTATAACGAGTAGATCTATCGACGTTTGAATCAGACACAAGAACGAAATATCTACAAATATCTATTCTTTCAAGTATACCGGTAGATCATTACTATAAGGTTCAGGCTGCACTCCCGATAGCTCTAGACCCTGGGTGGGCAAACTTTTTGGCTCAAGGGCCACATTGAACTTTTGAAACCAAGTGAAGGGCCACATACTCTAGAGTCTAGACGCATGTTCAGAACATTTTACATTCCTTACAGAAAAGAATATTTATCAGATATGATTCTCAATCTCCTCTTAAGCACATGTAATAAGCACGTGTACTGCCCTGACTCACGAGTAAATCCTTTACCAGCTTTGAAAAACGAAACTGTG
The DNA here is from genome assembly GCF_902713425.1 of Acipenser ruthenus. Classification (NCBI taxonomy): domain Eukaryota; kingdom Metazoa; phylum Chordata; class Actinopteri; order Acipenseriformes; family Acipenseridae; genus Acipenser; species Acipenser ruthenus. Next base: position 5,645,579 of record NC_081239.1, on the reverse strand, counting down.
CGATTGTAGTAGGGTCTTATTATTATTATTATTATTATTATTATTATTATTATTATTATTATTATTATTATTCACGTGTGGATTGTGTTTCTCATATTATTATTTGATAAATGTGTATTGTGTGTGTGTGTGTGTGTGTTGATTTATTTATATAAATGTGTGTTTTGTTGTTCACCTCTTTATTATTATTTCTCATCTCGAGTGTGGTTTGATGGATTTGCTTCACAGGACCCCCCTAAACTACTTTCTCTCTTTCCTCTATGGAACTATACGAGCGAAACTCCGATTGGCTGAAGGAATGTCCGCCCAATGCACGCCCCCCCTGTTGCTTAGCAACCGCGTGTCCCGTTCCACGGCTCTGCTTGCCAGCGGCTCGCTGCTTGATCTCCCCGCCCTGCCAATCATCTCCTGCCTTTATAAATGCGGAGGAATATTGTGAGAGGGAGAGCCGGACTTGTGAAGGAGATTCCGCGCTGCAGACTGGAGCTGGAACGCGGAGAGACTTTATGAAACTGATAGATCCAAGTGTTTTATATAAACTGCAATAGTATAATCTGTGGTAACTAGTTTAATTAACTTCACTATAAGAAACTGATAGATTTAGAGTTTGTTTTATTGTATCATCCCTATATATACTAGACAATTGTTATAGACTGTGAAGTGAAGGTGGCATTGTCATATGGTTTACATTATTGTTAATGTGTTTGAGGTTTTTTAAAATCAATTATTACTAATAAAATCTTGTAAAGATTATTTTTGGTATATGATTGCTTGGTTTCTCCCGGATAAAAGAGTTTGCGCGGGAACCAACCACTCGAGGTCCTTGTCCTCGATAAACACAAGGTGGCGCAGTCACATTATTAACATCGATTTAGCAAAGACCTGTTACAAAAAAATAAGGGAGGAACAAATATTCACACTGTGAAATATTGGGTCCTGGGGGGGGGGGGGGGGGAGTTAATATTTGTTTGCTGGGGGAACAGATATTCTGTGACACCGGTACAAAACAAGTCCTGGACACAAAATCCATCACAAAAATAAACCCTTCTTTACAGAGGAGGGTTTTTCACCCTGTCAGTGTCTGTCTGTCTTTCTGTGTGTGTTACTGATTGGTTTATTATTTTTTTCTTCAGATTAACAGATTGGCGTCGACTGGATCTTGCGTTCAGAGCGGACAGAAAGACAAGGCTGCCTCCCAGTCTCTCTTCACTGCCAGTTACGTCTAGTAGACCAGTGCGCTCATTAAACTGGGACCAGTAAACCTCACACACTGAGCCACTGCTTTTGCAATCTGAATTTTACATTCCAAAAGATGATTTTTACAAATTAAAAAAGAAAAATGTGAAGCCGTCTGTCTGTAAGCCTTTCTTCCAGAGCGTTTGAAGTCATGTGGAGCTTTAAATAAAAATCTACACTGTTGGTAAATTAAAGTATGTGGAAATTCATGATTTTTCTTTTTTCTTTAAGTGATTTATAGCTTAACAAAGTAATCTGATAAAGATGACCTGCTTGGAAGTTGCATTAGCTCTCAGATGTCCAGTTTTTGAAAGATGTTCTTGCAGACCTGGATTTGACATGATCACTGGATTAAAGGAAGTTCTGTTTCTGTGCCTCGCACTCGGGAAGGCTGCTGGACTCCCCGCCTCACTTCACCTCTGCAGTGTCTTCTGGGTCATGTTACTGGCTGACGGCATGCCTGTCAGCAGGGGGAGCAGCAGCTGATTGGTTAATGACAGGAAAGACGCCAGCGAAGGGGCGGGGACAATTTCACCCTCCAGGTGACCAAGGAAGTGCAGCCCTAACTGAAACCATGGCTTGCAAACAGAGATTTCTTTAACCGGGTGTAGCACTGTAGCACATATGTTTGATTGCTGACTATAGCAGCTAGACTAAAGCACAGTGTTTGATTGCCGACTATAGCAGCTAGACTAGAGCACAGTGTTTGATTGACTATAGCAGCTAGACTAGAGCATAGTGTTTGATTGCTGACTATAGCAGCTAGACTAGAGTAGTGTTTGATTGCCGACTATAGCAGCTAGACTAGAGCACAGTGTTTGATTGACTATAGCAGCTAGACTAGAGCACAGTGTTTGATTGACTATAGCAGCTAGACTAGAGCAGCGTTTGATTGACTATAGCAGCTAGACTAGAGCAGTGTTTGATTGACTATAGCAGCTAGACTAGAGCACAGTGTTTGCCTGACTATAGCAGCTAGACTAGAGCACAGTGTTTGACTGACTATAGCAGCTAGACTAGAGCACAGTGTTTGACTGACTATAGCAGCTAGAATAGAGCACAGTGTTTGATTGACTATAGCAGCTAGACTAGAGCAGTGTTTGATTGCTAACTATAGCAGCTAGACTAGAGCACAGTGCCTCTGTGAAGAATCTGCTCATGGACCCAACAGGCTTGTTATTGTTGAGAGTTGTGTGAAGAATCACAATTAAAATGTCCAGTTTAAGGATACAATTCATTCATATGTGTAATGGTCTCATTTAATCAGCACTCTGCTGTCATGAATGTCTTTCTTTTTACGAGTTCAAGATTGCCGAGGTAAACAATTGAGCAGTAAATCACACAACACCGTTATATCTTTTATACATTTTATCAAGAAAGAGAGAAAATAGAAGCGCTACAAAAACAGAACAGAAGATTCATATCAAAATAGCAGAAATCAGTTCACTAAGTTTAGCAATGAATAATATTTAGGAAACATCTCAGCTTCAGTGTAAATATTGATTACATGGAAAATAATGCATTCATCTATTGTCTAGAAAGTCTTTTATCATTATTTATTTCTTAGTAGACGCCCTTATCCAGGGAGACTTACAGCTGTTACAAAATATCACAGTACAAAATTAGAGGGGGGAGGGAGGAGAGAGGGATAGAGAAGGCAGGGTGGAGAGAGGGAGAGTAGAGAGGATGGAGGAGAGAGGGAGAGTAGAGAAGGCAGGGAGGAGAGAGGGAGAGTAGAGAGGATGGAGGAGAGAGGATGGAGGAGAGAGGGAGAGTAGAGAGGATGGAGGAGAGAGGGAGTGTAGAGAGGGCAGGGAGGAGAGAGTAGAGAAGGCAGGGTGGAGAGAGGGAGAGTAGAGAGGATGGAGGAGAGAGGATGGAGGAGAGAGGGAGAGTAGAGAGGATGGAGGAGAGAGGGAGTGTAGAGAGGGCAGGGAGGAGAGAGGGAGAGTAGAGAGGATGGAGGAGAGAGGGAGTGTAGAGAGGGCAGGGTGGAGAGAGGGAGAGTAGAGAGGATGGAGGAGAGAGGGAGAGTAGAGAGGGCAGGGTGGAGAGAGGAGAGTAGAGAGGATGGAGGAGAGAGGGAGTGTAGAGAGGGCAGGGAGGAGAGAGTAGAGAAGGCAGGGTGGAGAGAGGGAGAGTAGAGAAGGCAGGGAGGAGAGAGGGAGAGTAGAGAGGATGGAGGAGAGAGGATGGAGGAGAGAGGGCAGGGTGGAGAGAGGGAGAGTAGAGAGGATGGAGGAGAGAGGGAGAGTAGAGAAGGCAGGGTGGAGAGAGGGAGAGTAGAATGTTTGGCTCCGAATCAGATGTCAATCACACAGTGCATGCATGCGAGTACTGAAAACATAAATTTAGAAACTGCTGTTAAAACTGCAGAGCTGAAGCTTTCTGGATTTTTGTCTTAGCATAACATAGCCTTGCGAGCCGCTGATCATTTGACTGATGTGCTGAAAGACATTTTTAAGGACTCAAAAGTAGCGCAAAATAGTAGTCTTGGGATTATTATATAAGAGGGAAGAGAAAGAGAAAAAGAGAGGGAGGGGATTATTATATAAGAGGGAAGAGAAAGAGAAAAAGAGAGGGAGGGGATTATTATATAAGAGGGAAGAGAAAGAGAAAAAGAGAGGGAGGGGATTATTATATAAGAGGGAAGAGAGAGAAAAAGAGAGGGAGGGGATTGTTATATAAGAGGGAAGAGAGAGAAAGAGGAGAGCAGAAGAGGAGAGAAAGAGGGATCTGGAGATGGAGAGAGGTGGAGGTAAAGAGAGAGGGAGACGGGAAGGGAGAGTAGGAAAGGGGGTGTTGAGAAATAAAGAGGAGGGGCTCAGGGTAAGAGGGTGGAAGAGAGAGGATTTCTTCTCATCAGCCCAGAAGAGTGCAGAGAGAGTGTCAGTGAAAGTGAAGAGGAGATTGTCTGAGCTGTTTGAATAGTTTCCTGGTTCAGACAGCAATGTGTGTTTAATCTGCAGTGCTGACAGGGTCAGGGTCAGGGGACTCCAGCACAAGGTCTGTATCACTGTAAGTCCAGAAGAATGGATAGAGTTTCTCATTGGGATTGAACTCCATGTCAGTGAAAGTGTAGATGTGAGATCTGGTCTCCACATTGTAAAAGGAGAGCTGCCCTTCCTCATAATCCAGATACACCCCCAGCTTCTGGGGCTTCAGGTTCAGGGGGATGGGGGTCTGGGGGTCAGTGAGAGCAGTGAACTCATCTCTACTCCTCCTCCACTCCACAGTCCAGTAACCCTGCTGGGGGGTCATGCTGATCCCCCCTTCCTCTTGGCAGACTGTCTGCTGACTCCTAATCTCCAGTTTGTATTCCCCCCCACCTGCACCTGCCAGTAGCGTCTCCCCGAGGTGAAGCCCTCCCTGCCCAGCACACAGAACGTGTTATTAAATCTCTCTGGATTGTCAGGGAGATCCTGCCGTGTCTCTCCCTCTCTCACTCGTTTCCCCTCCGCAGACAGGATGAGCTCGGGGTGTGCTGTATCAGGGTCCAGAGTCACATCAACTGTGGAGCAGAGAGGAGACATCATCATCATCATTATATTAAGTCTTGGACGTCATTTTAAGGTTATTTTAGGTTGTGGTTTGGCTGTTAGGCCAGTTTTTTTTTTTTTTAAACCCTTTTTGTGTTAATAATAATAATAATAATAATAATAATAATAATAATAATGTCTCCTCTCTGCTCCACAGTTAATATAAAAGAGGAACGAAAGAAAGAAAGAAATGTGGCAAAGGCAGAAGGTGAGCCTCTTACCTCAATTAAAATGAATCTTGAAATAATAATATTTACTAGATATAAATATTAACTAAACCCCGAGATCGCCTCGTACAGTAAAGTCTCTTAAATCGACAGGATGAACTCAAGCTGCAGTTTGGAATCGCAGTTGGAATTGTAGCAGTTCTTCGAATTTCGAACTGTAGCGGTGTTCTGTTGTCATGGAAACCGCAGTGAACGCAATGAGCCGCGAGATACGCGATCCTGAAGAGGGGAGAAGAACAACATAAACTGAAAGTGTGAGAGAAAACCCTGACGGAGGCTCTTCCGTGACCGGCGAGTGAACAAGATCTGGAGCCCAAACATCTTAGCCTTTTCACACTAGCACACCCGAGCCGAGCCGAGCCGGACCCGAGCCGAGCCCCCCCAGCGCGGGTGTGTTCACACTGCAGCTCAAAGAAGAAGCTGCCTGTGGAACGTGACGTCAGATTCCACGGACACGCGCGCACAGAGGAGTGCTGTGGATTTGTTTTGAGAATGGATCCCGAGGTCGGACTGTCCCAAACGATAAAGTACCAAAAGATTTCACACGAATACACAAATATGGGTTTGTGTTTCACATGCTGCTGACTGCAAATACAAACCGAATAATTTCATTTCATATTATTAAAGTTAGATTAACTACTAATAACTTTAAAAAGTTACAGATAGTGTAGCGCCCCCCTCCAAAACACCGTTCAATAGGCAACCAAGGATAACCCCCTCGGTTATCCCTATAATTAAATTGACTATCTTAAAATAACCAATTAAGTAGAATTAATGACTACGCCAATTTGAAGTTAATATAACTCCAAATAAATAACAGGTTCTTTAAAAATCAAGACAGCACAGTATGTAAAGTGAGGACAACAAGGTATAAAAACAAGAATTTTATTTAAATAAAATATCACAGCCTTTACCTATAGCAGCAGATTAGATAGCAACAACCTTTAAACTATAGCAGCAGATTATTAACCAAGAGCGATCCCATTAGACCCTAAGCACTAGGATACTTTAAAACTAAGTCATGTCACACCAACACTTCTAAATAAAAAGATAATTCACAGCACAATAACTCTTTTAAAATAACAGCCTTCAAAACAAATAGTGGTTTCAACACAACACAATTCCAAACAATAAAAACGAACCTTAAATAACACACTTTAAAAAAACTAATAATCAGTGGTTTTCATAGAAAAACGAAAAACGTCGTGCAACCTAAAAAAATGCCTAATGCTTAAACACTCCAATAGCCGCTATTTTAGTTCATACACAAGTTGATAAAGTGCAGGTGTGCAATCAACAGTTAACAGGCCTTTTATAACTATACATTGTAAACACATACACAATTACAGTTAGGATGATAAGGACAAAGACGCTACTCTAAAAATCTAAAACTACTAATAACACAGAAAAAAAAGTTCATATGCAGCGCTCAGATAATTACATCGAAATTCACAGGATCGTAATTACCAACTCAGAATACAGACAATGCACATTCTCTTTTGTAATCAACCCCATACAATTGCGACCGACGTCTAAGAGCACGGGGGATACTTCACTGAAACCACTCCAATATAGAGCGGACCAAACTATTCAATATGAATAGTAGTAGTTTACCATTAACTTCTAGCGCTTCAGCCAATTCACAGCGCCTCAGTGTTACACTTAAAAAGTTACAATCCTTACCAAACAGCAGTTCCCCGACACGTGCTCTCAGCTCACAAATCTCTCAAACCCGGTCGCTCCCTCGCTGATTAACCCCACCTGTTTTTATACAGCTGGCCCCATTACGAATTAGCACTGCAATTACTATTGAGACCAGTAGTCTCCCTGGGGTTTAAAAGGACAGTACAACAGTAAAAATAATAAAAATCACACAATAAAACTCAATCTTATTACATTCAAAAAAATAAACAATACATCCATTGCACATCCATTACAACTCTCCCCTGAAATTTAAAATGTGTCCACACATTTGCTCAACCAGAACAAAGCGATATCCTTGCAGCAACAAAGGTGTAGAAGAAAGTCTCCATTCCAATATCTCAAGAAAGTGATTGAATACTTAAGCACTTATAACAGTCCATACTTTTAGATTTGTAGTCCTGCATAGCACCAATTAAAAGACATCAGCCCTATATCGAAGGGGCATAACTCCTCTGGTAGACCTCAAGGGCCTGGCATGGCTTAATCCAGATTCTGGTTGTATAACAAGGTCATCGCTGACAGCTGGTCCGATTGAAACAACTGGAGTAGAAGGGGTAGCAACAGCCTCAATGTCATCAGAAGTCCCGAAATCAGTAGGCAACGTTCCCTCAGAAGCAGTCTCAGGAGCATCAATAGCCTCAAGAACAGCCAACCCCGTAGATGCAATAGGGGCAGGAACCTCTCCTCCAGGAATCTCACGCTCATGAGTAGCCGGTCTTCCCCCTAAAGGCTGCAATACCCCAGGAAAACACAAACCCACCCCGGGATACCCCCACAGAGATGGCTCTCCCTGGACAGAGGACGGTTCCCCTTCCACTACAGATTTGACTGGAGGAAAAAGACAGGGAGTTAATAAATTACGATGGAGCACCCTCTCATCACCTACCCCATCTTCCCTTTTAACATAAACAGGCAAATCTAAATTTGACTGTTTTACGATATAGTACGGTTCTACCTCCCATCTATCCGCTAATTTACCTTTCCCACGGTAGCGTTTATTTCTGACCAACACTCTCTGCCCTGGTATTAATGGGCCCCCCCGAGCTTTCTTATCAAAGTGATGCTTCTGGGCCGTAGCAGCTTGTTCCGACAGTTCCCCAGCCTTCCCATAAGCATAACACATCCTTTGATGATGCTGCTGTACCCACCCATCCACAGTCTGTCCCTCTCCAGACCATTCAAGTGTCAAATCAATAGGTAAACGAGCATATCTTCCATACATCAAGTAAAAAGGAGCAAAACCTGTGGAAGCATTAACAGTGTTATTGTAAGCGTGTACCATTTCCAAAACAAAGTCAGACCACCTGTACCTTTTCTCCCTCCCCAATGTGGCCAACATGCTCAACAAGGTACGATTAAAACGCTCACATTGTCCATTCCCAGCAGGATGATAAGGTGTTGTATGCGATTTCTTTACGCCATACAGAGCACAGAGCTCCCTCATAACCTGCGATTCAAAGTTTGGACCTTGATCAGAGTGAAACTGCAAGGGGCAGCCATAATGTAATATAAAAGTTCTGCCACAAGGCCCTAGCCGTTGTAACTGCAGTCTGGTTTCTAGTAGGTACTGCAATGGCATATCGAGTAAAATGATCAGTGATCACCAAGATATGTTCATGGCCACTAGCTGCTTTTTCTAAAGTAAGGAAGTCCATAGAAACTAATTGTAGAGGTGCAGATGTAGCGATAGGCACTAATGGGGCATACTCTTGGGGAGTCTTCCGGGTGCAACACTGCGCACACCACTGCTGAATATCAGCCTGCATATTAGTCCAGTAAAAGCGTGTCCTCACTAACCCCAATGTCTTCTCAGCCCCAAAATGACCAGCATGATCATGTAGTTGGTCCAATACAAAAGTCTTACAGTTAGCGGGTACCACCACTTGCTGTACTACGTCAAAGGTTCGTGGATCCTTATACTCTCGACATAATAATCCACTCCTTATATGCAACTTGCTCCATTGCTTCAATAACTAACGACACTCAGAGGACTGATCATTTCTCTCTTGCCAGTTAGGGAACCTTCTTTTTACTTTCAATTTTAACACTGCACTCACCCCTGGGTCCTCTTGCTGCGCCTGCTTCCATCCACCGTCTGGGAAGACTTCAAGTACTGCTTCCCCCTGGGCCATCTGCATGGAAGCAACCCCCGAGTCCACTGCTGGAAGCACTTGTAAACAGGCTTGAACCACCTGTTGGGGAATATAGACCTGCGCTGGTGCAACTGCAAGATCTTCTTCAGTATCGCTGTAATCTTGCACCTGAGGCCACCTAGACAGTGCGTCCGCATTACCGTTTGTTTTCCCAGCTCGGTATTTAATCTCAAATTGATAGTTGGACAGTTGAGCCACCCACCGCTGCTCCAATGCTCCCAACCTGGCCGTATTCAAATGTGCAAGAGGGTTATTATCAGTATATACTACAAAGGGTGAGACAGCCAAATACTCTTTAAACTTTTCTGTAATGGCCCATTTTAGAGCCAAAAACTCAAGCTTAAATGAGCTGTAGTTAGCATCATTACGTTCCGCAGGACGTAAACTTCAACTGGCATATGCTATTACCCTCTCTTTACCTTCTTGTACTTGGGATAAAACAGCTCCCACTCCAACCTTACTGGCATCTGTATAAAGAACAAATGGTTGCCCATAATCAGCATAAGCCAATATAGGGGCTACCAATAACTGACCTTTAAGTGTCTGAAAGGCCTGCTCTTGTTCCACCTCCCACTTCCAGCTGGCAGCAGATTTCTTGGAGCCGGACCGCTTGTATTTTGACGTCCCGCAAAGTAAGACATGCAAGGGAGAGGCAATCTTGGCAAAATCAAAAATGAAACGGCGGTAGTACCCAACCATTCCAAGAAAAGATCTCAGTTTTTTTACATTGGAGGGTGCTTTCCATTCTTCGACAGCCCTTATCTTCTCAGGGTCTGGTTCAATCCCTTGTTCAGAAACCACGTGCCCCAAGTAGCTCACCTTTTCCTGTAACAGGTGACACTTGGCTGGCTTTAGCTTTAAGCCATGTTTCTTCAAACGTCCAAACACCAGGTCTAAGCTGTTTAAATGGCTGTCAAAGTCAGGAGAAAAGACAATTATATCATCCAAGTACAGTAGGAGAGTGTCGAAGTTCTGATCCCCTAGGCATCTCTCAATTAATCTTTGAAAAGTCCCAGGCGCATTACACAGCCCAAAGGGCATGCACTTGAATTCATACAGTCCCATGGGCGTAACAAAGGCAGTCTTAGCTTGATCATCCGGGTGCATTTTAACTTGCCAATAACCTGAAGCCAAATCCAAAGTAGAAAATATCTTAGATTTTTTCAAAGAGGCCAAAGACTCCTCAATCCTTGGTAATGGATAGGCATCTTTACAGGTGTGAGCATTTAGCTTTCTATAATCTACACAAAACCTAATGGTGTTGTCTTTCTTCTTAACTAAAACTATTGGAGACGCCCATGGACTACAACTTTCCGTGATTACTTCAGTATCTAACATCCGAATTAACAGTTCCTTTACCTCACTATACAGCTTAGGAGGAATCTGACGATATCGGTCCCGAATTGGTGCAGTATTACCTGTAGGGATCCGATGAGTGACCGTTTCCGTAGCACCATAGTCATCTTCGTGTTCAGAGAACACCTCTCTGTGTTCGTACAGTAGTTTAACGAGTTTCCCTTGCTGCTCTAAAGTCAACTCTGTCCCCTGCAAATCAATGGGCACTGGCAGTTCAAACGAAGACCCCCGGCCCTGCACAGCAGCGCACTGATCTACCGCCTCCTGCTGGGAATAGACGTTAACACGCACTACCTGGTCTGTTACAAACTCAAGCTGGATCTCAGGACCCTGGCCGGTATCGATAGATTCCACTTCAAACAGTTCTCCTAATTGAACATGGGAAGGCAAACATACTGCAACGTCACTGAGATTTAAAATCCTAACTGGCACCCGACCCTGCTCAATTTTCACTAAGCAACGTGCCACCATTACATTTCCAGGGAGAACTTCGGTTCCATTAGGTTCTAAAAGAGCCACCCCATTTCTCCCCAGCCTACAATCTATTTTGCACACCACAACCTTCTCAGACTGGGCAGGTATCTCAACTATACACCCTGGAATTGGCTTAACCACCCCCAATTTGCCATTCTTTGTACTCGATTGTAAGCTATGCTCATAAACTCTTAGAGTTTGCTGCCACACTTTCTCCTGAGTAGATGCAACCGTCATTTTCTCCAAATAGCCCACCCCAAACTGGCTAAAGAAGCTATCCCGACACTCCTGAATAACATTCATCCCAAGTAGACCTGGCATGAGACCACCACAACTATCCTTCACTATGATAACTCCTTTATTAGGAATCACCTGTCCACATACTTCGAGGTCCAGTTCTACATACCCACAATACGGTATTGTTAACCCATTACCAGCTACAATGGTTAACCACCTTGATGGATCCCAAAGCCGTTTCTCTTTACCACCAAAATGACTACGAAAATAGCTCTCCTTTAAGGTGGTCACTTGAGACCCAGTGTCTACAAGACAAGGTGTATCTACACCCCCCATCGATACAATAAGTACGGGACAATCCCCAATTACATTATCAGTCTCCACCTCTGAAGGACCGGTAATCTCTATACCCAACGTCTGGTCCACAACCTTGGGTGAAATTAGTTTAAAGTCGGTCTTACTTGATTTCTTTCTGGACACCTCCTCAAAATATGACCACTACGCTGACAACCTCGACAGATTGGCTGACCCCCTTCATCGTACCGATCTAACTGATGACCCCGATTCCTAGATGGATACCAAGAACCTTGACCACGCCCTCTTTGATAAGACACAGCTTTATCATCCCCTCTGACCTCCTCAACCAACTGAGTAGTTAACTGTTTTAAATCAGCTCTAATTGATTTTAAAATCTGCTCTGTAAGTTCCTGTTTTAATTCTGGCAGAATTCTGACATCGCCACCAATTACAGGGGATGCCCCTCCTACAGCACTGCTTCTCTCAGATGTAAATGACCTGGTTACAGTACCAACCTGCATAAACACCTCTTTCCCCTCATTTACCCAATCCAGTGCCCGTTTCTTTATTGCAACAAATGAGATATCATTATCAATCCTAATTTGAGACCGAAGTTCTCTTTTTAAGCCAACCTCCATTAAACCGGCCACAAAATGATCTCTCAGAACTTTATCTGGCTCAGCTAAGCTCTTTGGATCACGTTTCTCCAAGCGGTTCATCATCTCCTGTAAGTTGAGTGCAAACTCCCGAACACTCTCCCCACTAAGCTGTTGTCGGGAGAAAAACTGTGCCCTAACCGCAGACAAAAGCAATGTGTCACCATATAGTTCCTTCAACTTATCAAAAACTTGCTGTACTGTAGATCGCTCAACTGCTGCAGAAGCTAAAATTTCTCGTTTCGCCTCACCTTCTAAACTACCCAACAGCATTTTCACTTTCTGTATCTCAGTAAAAGGTTGCCCTCCAATGTAAGATTTCATATTACTCTTCCACTCGGCAAAAGAAATCCCATCCTTTTTACCAGAAAATTTTGAAATCCATGGAGCACCAAACATGTATGGAAAAACCATTGTGCATGCCGGAGATGCAACTTGATCACTACCCAACTGCATATTCACCTCACTCCACACACCTGCTCAAAAATACTTGATCCTGCCGACACACGCCAAGTTGTAGCGCCCCCCTCCAAAACACCGTTCAATAGTTAACGAAGGATAACCCCCTCGGTTATCCCTATAATTAACTTGACTATCTTAAAATAACCAATTAAGTAGAATTAATGACTACGCCAATTTGAAGTCAATATAACTCCAAATAAATAACAGGTTCTTTAAAAATCAAGAAAGCACAGTATGTAAAGTGATGACAACAAGGTATAAAAAACAAGAATTTTATTTAAACAAAATATCACAGCTTTTACCTATAGCAGCGGATTAGACAGCAACAACCTTTAAACTATAGCAGCAGATTATTAACCAAGAGCGATCCCATTAGACCCTAAGCACTAAGATACTTTAAAACTAAGTCATGTCACACCAACACTTCTAAATAAAAAGATAATTCACAGCACAATAACTCTTAAATAACAGCCTTCAAAACAAATAGTGATTTCCACAAACACAATTCCAAACAATAAAACAAACCTTAAACAACACACTTAAACTAATCAGTGATTTTCATAGAAACAGACAACGTCGTTCAACCTAAAAAATGCCTAATGCTTAAACACTCCAATGGCCGCTATTTTAGTTCATACACAAGTTGATAAAGTGCAGGTGTACAATCAACAGTTAACAGGCCTTTTATAACTTTACATTGTAAACACATACACAATTACAGTTAGGGTGATCAGGACAAAGACGCTACTCAAAGTCTAAAACAACCAGTAACACAGAAAACAAGGTTCATATGCAGCGCTCAGATAATTACATCGAAATTCACAGGATCGTAATTACCAACTCAGAATACAGACAATGCACACTCTCTTTTGTAATCAACCCCATACAATTGCGACCGACGTCTAAGAGCACGGGGGATACTTCACTGAAACCACTCCAATATAGAGCAGACCAAACTATTCAATATGAATAGTAGTAGTTTACCATTAACTTCTAGCGCTTCAGCCAATTCACAGCGCCTCAGTGTTACACTTAAAAAGTTACAATCCTTACCAAACAGTAGTTCCCCGACCTGTGCTCTCAGCTCACAAATCTCTCAAACCCGGTCGCCCTCTCGCTGATTAACCCCACCTGTTTTTATACAGCTGGCCCCATTACGAATTATCACTGCAATTACTATTAAGACCAGTAGTCTCCCTGGGGTTTAAAGGGACAGTGCAACAGTAAAAATAATAAAAATCACACAATAAAACTCAATCTTATTACATTAAAAAAAAAATAAACAATACATCCATTGCACATCCGTTACAATACTGTCCTGTATAAAGAATAGGAGACAATAATACAGTTTAAGAGAAACTAAATAAAAGCATGCGGTAGAAATAGCAGAGGTTACTGCCTGGAAGTTTACTCGTAAAGAATGACCTTTCTGCGACCCTGTGCTGTATTTACCAAAAACAAGTTCACACGCCCTGAACCTCCAAGACTAGCGAAGAGAAAGCTATGAAACTGCGAGCATGCCTGCGCCATTGTGGATCGTTTGTGACAACGGGGCTCAACTTGAATAACCTTATGTACTTCTAAAAGCATTATCAGGGGTATCACGTTAGTGTTTGAACATCTCGTTATGAAGAAGAGAATGGGAAATAGTAATATCGGTGCACAAAACACAGATTATGTGTCTGTGAAAAACTCCCTGCCTGGGCGCTGCTGCCTCCAGTCACAGCGTCCCGGTTGATAATAACTCCCTGCAGCGGTCAGCTATCACACGGTAGAGCCCGCATCGCCGGTACTATCAATTAACTATCATATTTTATATAATATACACATTCTTAGACAAGACGGATAATTAAACAAAATAAACACCACGGGTGTATACACACAGAAACAGCTATGAGAAAACAAGACATGAACGTGTTCTTTACATTCAATATGCTGGTTAATTGTGGGCTCTAGGTTTTTATTTAACATCACTGAGTCCCTTGTCCCTGTGGATTGCAACCACAATGTAGAAACATATAGAGAATGGATGGGAATGGTTAATAAACATCACTGCTGTTTCTCTTAAAGCGTGTTTATTTATTTCTAATACTGGACCCTGTCTTAATACTGTATTACATTCTGAATATGAATATAGCTGAATTATTAATTGTAGATAATACTTAGAACACCAGATACATATTTAGCATTAAAAAGCAATCCATGTGATTTCTTTAACAGTCGTTCATTATTTTGTGTGTCAGCCTCCACACAAAGCCGAGCGCAGTGCGGTATACTGTAATGATGCTGCAGTCAGTCTGCCCGGACTGCACCTGAACCATCTTAAAAACACGAAGCCTCCAATAAGCTCATTTGTAAAAGTTAGTAAAGAATGGCGCTATATAATCTAAGGAAGCTGAATGTGAACTCCTAGCTGGAGCAACGAGAGAGGGAGAGAGGGGGCGGGGCAGAGAAGGAGGCGGAGACGCTGCTAGGCAACCGGCTCCTGAACATTCCACTCCGCTGAGCAGAGACCGTTAGGATTTAAAAATGCCAAAGTTCCGAGCGGCGTCAGGCGCTTCGTTTAATTAACGTACCGTTGCTGATATTTTAATTTTGAAGATAACCAGATTTTAAATACTAAAATAGCACTGTATTAAAAAAACTTCAGTTCCAGACCGTTTTCCAACAAATAAAATAGGTACGTATTTATAAGAAGTATATTTGTTATGATATTAAAACTAAACGAATGTACTACAGTTTGGTGTATCATGTATTTATTT
Source organism: Acipenser ruthenus (assembly GCF_902713425.1). Taxonomy (NCBI): domain Eukaryota; kingdom Metazoa; phylum Chordata; class Actinopteri; order Acipenseriformes; family Acipenseridae; genus Acipenser; species Acipenser ruthenus. Next base: position 5,630,476 of record NC_081239.1, on the reverse strand, counting down.
ATAAAATGTTGTAGTGTTTCTTTTTTAATATTAATATTTTATTTTCACAAAATAACATCCATACATTATCAGTTGATCTGCTAGTGTAATCAAATCTCAATATTACTCGTCAGTAATTCATACATAGACACGCTGTGGTAACTTCAATTGAAATGTAAGGCTGGATTACAGTTTAACCGAAATAAATAAATAAATACATTAATAACGACATGAAACAAAAATACGTTTTGGTAGCTCATAGGTATTTAAATGACAAAATGCGACCCGTTTTAGAAATGGATTTATAAACTAACTGCCATTTCAATCTAAATTATATTTAAAACTGTTTAAGGGAGGACTAGCATAAATGGTTTCTAAAATCCATTCATGTTAAGAAACTATAACGCCACATTACTTAGCAATATAGAAATGATTCATTTGTAAATAATTAGCTGTGAAATTATTAAGATAAATAATCAGAATTATGGTTGCATGGATTTTTGATTAAAATATACCAACATGTATTTTTGCTTCATGTATTTATTTAAACTTTAACTGTCTCTTTCATTTGAACCTCTTGCTGGTGCCACGGCTTGTCTCTGTATCTATTCACTGATATTTGAGATTGTGTTTAGCACACACTAGCAGCTGAGCAGATAATCTTATTGATGTTATTTTGTGAAAACAATAAAGCGTTGATACTGTATTAATACTGTATTACTGTAATACAGTGTGGAGTAGTGGTTAGGGCTCTGGACTCTTGACCGGAGGGTCGTGGGTTCAATCCCACGTGGGGTACACTGCTGCTGTACCCTTGAGCAAGGTACTTTACCTAGATTGCTCCAGTGAAAACCCAACTGTATAAATGGGGAATTGTATGTAAAAATAATGTGATATCTTGTGTAACAATTGTAAGTCGCCGTAAGAAATAAATAATAATAAAAAATAATAACAAAAAATGATTCGGCGTGTTGTGTCTTCTGCGGGTGATGTCATAGGTTGTCATGGCAGCGCCGCTCATCACGGGAGGGGTTATCCGGGACAAACGCTTCCTTCGCTGGGTCGGAGAAACGCTGCAGTTCCGCTGGCTTCTCAATAAGGATCCCGAGCTATCCAACCTGAATATCTAAATCAATACAGTGTGACATCTAAACCTAATGACTGCATATCTATCTATCTATCTATCTATCTATCTATCTATCTATCTATCTATCTATCTATCTATCTATATATATATATTGTGATAAATAGTGGGTTATCGGGGGTTAGTCCCGATAGAAATAGTAGGGATTTCTATTTAAAGAACAGCGATAACTGTACTGTTGGTCACAAGATTTCCTTTTCGTTTGTTTTAAAATGGCTGCCGCTTAAAAGACTACAATTCCCCTAGTTCCTGGAACTCAGGGGCTCTGTAACGGCGGGATTCTGGGTAAATAAAAGGGGAGTGTTTTGTAGCAAGGGTTGGTGGTGGTACGGCAGTGAGACCTGTGTGTTGGATTGTTTTTACACATTATAAAGAAAATCCTAGCAGGACGTGCCTGTGGGGGCCAAAGAGTGGAAAATATTGTTAGTACGAAACTAAACGGTGATACGGTGGTACGGTTATACAGTTATACAGCGAGCAGAGGCTGTAAGGGACAGTCTTCAAAGGACGATGAAATACGTGAATACAGCGAGGTGCGCTGTTTAAAAAAAAAGACGCGTTTGGGTGTACGCAATCCAACGCAAAGGACGGAACAGTAATACTGAAGACACGGCTCTGAAGTTGGATATAAACTTACCTGCAACGCTACAACAAGCTGTGAGTACAAGCTCTACAACCGGAATATATATTCCTATACTCAAATGGTGGAAAGGCTGACAAGCCAACGTGATTACCCAGGAACAAGAAAGAGATGCTGTGTTTCTTTTTATTTACTGGACTAAGTGCACCACGTGTGGACACTTAAAAGACTGAAAAGAAAAGGTGCATGTACCAGTGGACTTCAAGTAAATCTTTATGGGATTTAATTGCATTATGTTTGTGTGTACAGTTCTTCTTTATTATTAGGGTGTGGATCAGCCACTCCCTAATCAATAGTCAGGGCTTGAAAAGTGAGTTAGTGCCCAGACCTGGGTTAGTTTTTATTTTGGTGCTCATATTTAGTTTTGTCTCTACTTTTGTTTTCTTTGTAAATAAAATCTCACCTATTGGTTCGCCATTTCTGTTTCCGACTCAGTCTTTGGAATAGCACATTCAGTCAGAGTCTTACAAAATAGAGCACTTTCGCTCACACATGGTGTCAGAAGTGGGATTGTCTGACTGAACGCTAAGTCAACATATCCACCAAGACTCCCAGTGCTATAACGATTGAGTAACTGAAAAAAAAAAAAAAAAAAAATGGCGGATTTGGCTGAGGTACTCAAAATGTTGGCGCAGACGCAACAAGAAAGCAACCGACTGATACAGGAGCAGTTGAATGAAGCTCGGCAGGAGCGAACGGCCATAATGCAGCACTTGGCTCAGGGGAGCCAACAGCCACTCAGCAGTGTGCCAATTCGATCCACACATGTGATCCAGAAAATGACAGAGGGAGATGATATTGAGGCGTTCCTCCTGGCGTTTGAGAGGACTGCAGCTAGAGAAGGGTGGGCCAAGGTCAAGTGGGCTGGGATACTGGCGCCCTTCTTGATAGGCGAGGCACAGAAAGCCTATTATGACCTAAAGCAAAGCGACGCAGACAACTACCAACTATTAAAATCAGAGATCCTGGCTCGAGCAGGGGTCACAACAGCCTTGAGAGCCCAGAGATACCATGCGTGGAACTACAGCAGTGGTACGGGCCCTCGATCTCAAATGTTCGACTTGATTCATCTGGCCAACAGGTGGTTAAAGCCAGAAGTCAACACTGCATCCCGGATAGTAGAGATACTAGTGATGGATCGTTATCTACGGTCACTGCCTGCAAACCTTCGGAAATGGGTGGGACAGGGAGACCCCTCTACTATTGACGAATTTGTCGCTTTGGTGGAACGACAACTCGCCGCCGAGGATTTGGCTCGGCAACCCTCTACCAACCCAGGATGGAGACAACGCAGCAGCCCACGACTGGGTAAGGCAGAGGGCTTTAAGAGGGTAGAGGAGCGGTCACAGACTGTGAAGGGACAATACAGAGACAATGACTTTGGGAGTGGGTACCAGGGAAATAGTGGAATGTATCGATTTGACCATAGTAATATCAGGTGTTACAAATGTCAAAAATTAGGACATATTGCAAAGAATTGCACTGAGAGTGAGGAACCAATGCAATGTAATGTTAATGATAATTTTTGTGGAAGTATTATTGTGGCTAGCTCACCCCAAGGGAAGTATCCTTTTTTAGTCTCTGTAATGGTTAACGGGAACACAACTAACGCCCTTGTGGATTCAGGTAGTGCAATTACCTTAGTGTCACCTGAGTTTGTAGACCCCTGCCTATTGACTAAGAATCTAAAAACCGGCGTTACTTGCATCCATGGGGATGTAAAATATTACCCTACTACTCAGGTTGTAGTAGTTTGTGGGGAAGTGAAACAAGAGATGAGAGTAGGGGTAATCCCCAGGTTGCCTCACCCAGTAATTCTTGGTAGAGATTTTCCAGGGTTTGAAGACTTGGTGCAGTTAAACGGGGAATTGGTTAATCCCGAAATAAAGCAAGAGAGGGACCTAGAATCTCCTGAAAGTGTAGTAAAACTGTTTCCCTTTGCCAATACAGAGTGTTTTTTTGAGGAAAGTTTTACCGGAAAAATATTAAAAACTAGAAAGCAGCGTCAGAGAGAGAAAAGGAGAGGGGCTCCAGTCACACACGTCTTAGTCACGCAGAGTACAAAACGAGTCGGGAAAGGGGTGGCAACACAGTGCACCATAGACGACATATTAGCAGAAACAAGAGCACCAGTACCATTGATAGAAACAGAGGAAGAAGCAGGTAGCTGGGATGAATCCTTTTCTCCTAACAGCGACCAGTTTGCTCGGGCACAAGAGAACGACCCGACATTAGTCAATGTAAAGCGACAGGTGGTATCAGTAAATGGAACACTGGTAGAAAATGCAATCATTAATCCACAGGAACACTTTGTAGTAAAAAATGATTTACTTTACAGAAATACAATTATTAATGAAAACCCGGTAGAACAATTACTGGTACCACCCCAGTTTAGGAATTCAGTTTTGAGATTAGCACACAACCATTTATTCGGAGCTCATTTAGGGGGGGAGAAGACACTTCAGCGCATCTTACAAAGATTTTATTGGTTAGGGATCCGAAAGGACGTAGAACAGTTTTGCAAATCTTGCCCAAAATGCCAGAAGGCAAGTCCTCGACCCCATTTAAGAGCACCCCTAGAGTCTATGCCCATAATCGATATCCCATTTGAACGGATTGCTATGGATCTTGTAGGGCCTTTGAGCAAATCGGCTCGAGGACACGAATATATTCTGGTGATTATGGACTATGCCACACGTTATCCTGAAGCTATTCCCTTAAGAAATATTGCATCAAAAACTATTGCTAAAGAATTGGTACAGGTATTTACAAGGGTGGGGATTCCAAAGGAAATATTAACAGACCAGGGCACACCATTTGTTAATCGGTTAATGAAAGAATTATGTAGCACGCTGCATATAAAACCTATTCGTACCTCGATTTACCATCCACAAACGGACGGATTAGTTGAACGATTTAATAAAACGCTAAAATCAATGTTAAGAAAAGTAATTAGTCATGACGGTAAGGATTGGGATTTATTGCTACCATATCTCATGTTTGCCATAAGGGAAGTCCCACAATCGTCGACCGGGTTTTCACCATTCGAACTTTTATATGGGAGACAACCAAGAGGTATACTTGATATTGCAAAAGAAACCTGGGAAGAGCAAAAATCTAAAGGGAAAAATGTAGTTGATTACGTGATAAAATTACAAGATCGTATTGAAAAAGTAACCCCCATTGTACAGGAACATCTGAGACAGGCGCAAACGAGACAAGCTACTAATTATAACAAAACGGCAAAGCCACGCTCTTTCAATCCGGGTGATAGAGTCATGGTTTTAGTTCCCACCCCAGAAAGCAAATTGTTTACCCATTGGCAAGGGCCGTATGAGGTCATTGAAGCCGTAGGGCCAGTGAATTATAGAATAAGTCAACCCAATAAACGTAAGCCGGAACAATTGTACCACATCAATTTATTAAAACCATGGGTAGACCGCGAAGTATTGACTATACACGCCAGTGAAATAGATAAGACACCTGTAAATATGGGTGCAGGATTGTCGTTGGAGCAAAGGAGAGAAGTGAAAGAGCTAGTTAAAAGAAATCAAGATGTGTTTTCCCAGTTGCCAGGAAGAACGACGGCCACCCAGCATGAAATAATCACACCCCCTGGAGTAAGAGTAAAAGTAAGGCCATATCGTATACCTGAGGCTAAACTGATCGATGTGCACAAAGAAATAGAAACCATGTTAAAGTTAGATATAATTGAGGAATCCACCAGCCCGTGGAATAGTCCAATTGTTATGGTGGCGAAACCTAACGGCACTTGGAGGTTTTGCAACGATTTCAGGCAGTTAAATAACGTATCAAAGTTTGACGCATATCCAATGCCAAGGGTAGATGAATTAATTGAGAGGCTGGGTAAAGCTAAATATCTAACGACATTAGACTTAACTAAAGGTTATTGGCAAATTCCATTAAGCCAGGAGTCTAAGGAGAAAACTGCATTTTCAACGCCCCGGGGTCTGTTCCAATATAAAGTAATGCCCTTTGGCCTACATGGAGCTCCCGCATCGTTCCAAAGATTAATGGACAAAATACTGAGGCCCCATGTAGAGTATGCATCAGCATACATAGATGATATTGTGATTTTCTCAGAGACATGGGAGGAACATTTGGCTAGGGTACAAGCAGTTGTACAAAGTCTCAGAGAAGCTGCACTAACAGCTAACCCAGATAAATGTTTTTTTGGTTTGTCTGAGGCCAAATATTTGGGGTATATTGTGGGTGGGGGTACAGTAAAACCACAAGTTAGCAAGGTGGAAGCTATCAAAGAATGGCCAGTTCCGCAAAATAAAAAACAGGTTAGGGCATTTCTAGGCTTAGCTGGATATTACCGCCGGTTCGTACAGGACTTTTCATCCATCACAGCTCCACTGACAGACTTAATTAAGAAGTCCGCACCAAATAAGGTAAAGTGGACTGGGGAGACAGAAAAATCTTTTAATCGGGTGAAGGAACTGTTGTGTAGTGGTCCTGTGTTAAAAGTTCCAGATTTCACAAAACCTTTTATTGTACAGACGGATGCATCGGAAGTAGGGTTGGGGGCGGTGCTGTCACAAACAGTGGACGGAGAAGAACACCCGGTTATGTATTTAAGCCGCAAGTTATTACCTAGAGAGAAAAGGTATGCCGTGGTGGAAAAGGAATGTTTGGCAGTACGTTGGGCTATAGAAACACTAAGGTATTATTTGCTCGGTAGAGAATTTACTCTAGTGACGGACCATTCACCGTTAAAATGGATGAAGGAAAATAAAGAGAAAAATGCGAAAGTGACAAGGTGGTTCCTGGCATTACAACCATACAAATATAAGATAGAACACAGAAGTGGGTTAAAGAATGCAAATGCAGATGGTTTGTCCAGGGTATATAGCAAGGGTGATGAAACCGCTCCAACCAGTAGGTTTGAGCTGGGGAAAAGGATATGTGATAAATAGTGGGTTATCGGGGGTTAGTCCCGATAGAAATAGTAGGGATTTCTATTTAAAGAACAGCGATAACTGTACTGTTGGTCACAAGATTTCCTTTTCGTTTGTTTTAAAATGGCTGCCGCTTAAAAGACTACAATTCCCCTAGTTCCTGGAACTCAGGGGCTCTGTAACGGCGGGATTCTGGGTAAATAAAAGGGGAGTGTTTTGTAGCAAGGGTTGGTGGTGGTACGGCAGTGAGACCTGTGTGTTGGATTGTTTTTACACATTATAAAGAAAATCCTAGCAGGACGTGCCTGTGGGGGCCAAAGAGTGGAAAATATTGTTAGTACGAAACTAAACGGTGATACGGTGGTACGGTTATACAGTTATACAGCGAGCAGAGGCTGTAAGGGACAGTCTTCAAAGGACGATGAAATACGTGAATACAGCGAGGTGCGCTGTTTAAAAAAAAAGACGCGTTTGGGTGTACGCAATCCAACGCAAAGGACGGAACAGTAATACTGAAGACACGGCTCTGAAGTTGGATATAAACTTACCTGCAACGCTACAACAAGCTGTGAGTACAAGCTCTACAACCGGAATATATATTCCTATACTCAAATGGTGGAAAGGCTGACAAGCCAACGTGATTACCCAGGAACAAGAAAGAGATGCTGTGTTTCTTTTTATTTACTGGACTAAGTGCACCACGTGTGGACACTTAAAAGACTGAAAAGAAAAGGTGCATGTACCAGTGGACTTCAAGTAAATCTTTATGGGATTTAATTGCATTATGTTTGTGTGTACAGTTCTTCTTTATTATTAGGGTGTGGATCAGCCACTCCCTAATCAATAGTCAGGGCTTGAAAAGTGAGTTAGTGCCCAGACCTGGGTTAGTTTTTATTTTGGTGCTCATATTTAGTTTTGTCTCTACTTTTGTTTTCTTTGTAAATAAAATCTCACCTATTGGTTCGCCATTTCTGTTTCCGACTCAGTCTTTGGAATAGCACATTCAGTCAGAGTCTTACAAAATAGAGCACTTTCGCTCACAATATATATATATATATATATATATATATATATATATATATATATATATATATATATAAACAATAACAAATAGTTGTCATGCCGCCAAAAACCTATAAATACCTCCAATGTTTTGATTCAAACACAGGCTCCCTTGAGAAAGATATGTACAACATATCGAAACGTTGGGCAGCTGGCTCTTTGAGCTAAAATATATATATATATATATATATATATATATATATATATATATATATATATATATATATATATATATATATATATATATATATATATATATATGTGTGTGTGTGTGTTTAAAATGAGTTATAACAATGGTTGTGTTAATAGAAAATAGCCATGGTCCTGGAAGTGAAACCGAATATTAATTATTAAACACATAATCAGAATGATTAAACAAGTAATCTATTTATTATATTTTGTATAATAAATGACTGTGCTGTCACTTGCTGAGCACACCGCTACAGTTTAACAATTTTACTGATCCTGACCGGGACAAAAAATGAAGTCTGAGAACAATCCCAAACCCAAAGTATCAGGCACGGGAAGCAAGCGGATTCGTGTGCTCGCCCCACTACTGAACTGTGGTTTTGTTTTTGTTTTTCTGACTGAATGAGGAAGAACACTTTCAGTTTCGATATGAATCACAAGTCGTTTAGCGAGCCAGTCATACAGGAGCACAGTAAGCGCTTTCCAAACCCGCCCGTGTTGTGTCCCGATGTGAGGAGCGCTGAGACAGGCTCGCTTTTCTAAAGGTAAGCAGGACATTAGAGCACGCTGCTGTGTTCAAGGAATGGAGTAGAAAGTGAACATGTGGTTCAGAGCAGACACGCACTCTGACAGGCTGGGTGGGGTTTAACATGGCTACTGCGACAGGATCACTGTTACTGCAGCTGCGGGCACCGACTCTGCATTTTATAATGGAGCGAAACTAACCACACACCATTTCTGAGGATTTGTACTAGCTATGTGGAAATGACATCGTCCTGTCACACAAAACATGGTGTAATTGCACTTGAGAGAGAAAACGCTGAGAACTGAACTGTATGAATTCTGGTTAATGTAACTTGTACTGTGATCGTGTCGCTTGTGAATATAGAACACAAAGCTACCTAATAATGATTCGCTGGCTGCAGAGTCATTTGCTGCTCGGGAAGAGTGATCTGACTCGCTTCGTGCTGGCAGGAAAGAGAAGTCAAACACAGACACAGATGCTGTGTGTTCTTGAATCTTGAATAGAAAGTTCTTAACTCTCGTATTTGAATAAACGAGGTATTTAGTAAGCAAAGGTGCTGGGTGGGGTTCAGCCCTGGCAGGGGTGCAAATCGTTTTGAAAACGCGTTCAATAAGCCGAGTGCTTTTTTGTGGCGCTGCGAGGCGGACGTTAGGTCTTATTGATCGGTATGTTAAAGTTGCAATGGGGTTAGTTTTGCAGGAGTTTCTGGAAGACAGACAGCATCATGCCTGCATGACAGTATACTGAGCAGCGAATATTGCAGCGTTAGCGGCTGTGACAGCAGTGAACTCAAACAGTCCAGTGAGGGTGGAAGATGACGTTGATAATGTTGTGATAGAGCCGGCTACACCGATGCTGCATTTAAAACTCACTTTCGGATGGAGCGAGCAGCATTCGAGGTAGCCTATGTCATGTTTTATTTTAATAATACTAATAATAATTGTAATATTTATAATAATAATAATTAAGTTAATATCACTCTCTCCCCCCCCCCCCCCCCCTTACCGAACCCGACCGTGTTTAAAAACCCAACGGGTGTGTCAGCAGAGAGCAGCAGAGATTTTAATTGTGTTTTAAATATGTTTCTGAAATAGGACCCTGGGGCTAGGCTAGGGCATTCCATGTTACTATGACTGAAGGCAATTGGGAGCCATCTTGGTAAAGACATCCTACATTGAATAATGCACTGACTAATTAAAGATAATGGGAAATGCCAATCAGCTGTGTCTAAGTGAACCTCAGGTGGGTTATTGGCTGTGGGAGTTTGGAGAAAGTCAGGAAGTGGATTGTGAGTTAAAGCATAAAGCAGATTAAGTATTTGGATTACCGGTAAACGGTCTAGCCACCTGGTTATAGTTATTTTTTTTTAAAAGTATAGGCAGTACTCCAAAGGGAGGTAGGGGTTCTCTTTTGTTTTGTTTGTTTTGTTTTGCACTGTCCTGTTTTCATTTTAAAAAGTTGTTGGGGTGCTTTATTTTTCACATATGACAGGATTGGTGAAGCTGTCCGCATAAAACAATGCAGACCAGTGTTCACTTCATTACAGTATATATATATAACATGCTGAGTGAGACTTGTGTGGTGATTTCAGATGGCTTTTGAATAACGTGTTACTGCTTACCTCAGAGGTTTCTTTCTTCTGTTCTCTCATTAAATACCACTGTATATTAGCCATTTTTTTGTAAAAAAGTCAGACATGAATTCATTTTAAAATTCAAAAGTTGTACAGCTTTCATTTATACAGTGGCTTTCATGCTATGGGGCTGAATGCACGTTGTGGAAGATATGAAATTTACACTGGCTTATTATTATTATTATTATTATTATTATTATTATTATTTTAATAATATGCAGCTGAGAGTTTGAAATGTGTGGGGGTACAGTTTCTCTTTTAATTGTCTTGCTGTCCTTGTGGGATCCACAGCATAGTAAAGGTCAGTGAAATTCTGGTTCTGATTCGGATTATTATTCAGCAGTGGGTCGACTGGACTTGCCTCTGATTCACTTACATCCGACAGGCCTTAGGCCAGCCTCCACAGGCTCTCTGCTTACAATTACAATGAATCAATACTGTGTCCTGCCATTGTCCATACACTGCAACACACACTGAGAGCCATTTCAACCAACTTCTCTCTATAACCCTAACCCTAACCCATGCACTGCAACACACACTGAGAGCCATTTCAACCAGCTTCTCTCTATAACCCTAACCCTAACCCATGCACTGCTCCACACACTGAGAGCCATTTCAACCAACTTCTCTCTATAACCCTAACCCTAACCCATGCACTGCAACACACACTGAGAGCCATTTCAACCAGCTTCTCTCTATAACCCTAACCCTAACCCATGCACTGCTCCACACACTGAGAGCTATTTCAACCAGCTTCTCTCTATAACCCTAACCCTAACCCATGCACTGCAACACACACTGAGAGCCATTTCAACCAGCTTCTCTCTATAACCCTAACCCTAACCCATGCACTGCTCCACACACTGAGAGCCATTTCAACCAGCTTCTCTCTATAACCCTAACCCTAACCCATGCACTGCAACACACACTGAGAGCCATTTCAACCAGCTTCTCTCTATAACCCTAACCCTAACCCATGCACTGCAACACACACTGAGAGCCATTTCAACCAGCTTCTCTCTATAACCCTAACCCTAACCCATGCACTGCAACACACACTGAGAGCCATTTCAGCCAGCTTCTCTCACTGAATTGGTTTATTCTTGTATTTGTATCACTAGTTCTAACTGTGATACACAGACAGGCTGCTGATAATCAGATCACTAGTTCTAACTGTGATACACAGGCAGGCTGCTGATAATCAGATCACTAGTTCTAACTGTGATACACAGGCAGGCTGCTGATAATCAGATCACTAGTTCTAACTGTGATACACAGGCAGGCTGCTGATAATCAGATCACTAGTTCTAACTGTGATACACAGGCAGGCTGCTGATAATCAGATCACTAGTTCTAACTGTGATACACAGACAGGCTGCTGATAATCAGATCACTAGTTCTAACTGTGATACACAGGCAGGCTGCTGATAATCAGATCACTAGTTCTAACTGTGATACACAGGCAGGCTGCTGATAATCAGATCACTAGTTCTAACTGTGATACACAGACAGGCTGCTGCTACGCTGGTGACACTGAAGTGATTGTGATGAAATGTAAATGAGATCCTTTTTATTCTCATGATGTTTTTCACCTGCAAAGCTGCTATGATTTCTATATAAACCCATATGAGGCAGTCCGTGTTTAAGATGCAGTTCAAAAGTGTGACTTTGTGCTTGATATTGTCACAGTTTAACATGGAAAGTGACTAAGCAATCAGAGTGCCTCTTTTAGGACTGCCTGTATATTTGTTTCAGTCTTTATAGCTCTATTACACTATAAAGTGGGGTGTGTTTAGCAGTGCTGGTTCAATGCACAGTACAAAGTGCAGCATTGCTGAAAGTGTTCAGGATTATTCCCTTCTTAGAGCAGCTCAATCGTTGAACAGACAGGTAAATATGTATTCATATTTCTTGGTATTATTTACGTTATGTCAGTCAGTTTCATGTGTGATATATTTCAGAAAGGAGACAGCCACCAATGGAATGAAATGAATGATTTATTGAATTGACAGACAGACCTGCCTGTAAATGATTACGTTGTTGTTTGAATTTGGCCCATGGTCTTGCTCATTGGAGCACACTAGCCACCCCTGTGCTGGCAAAACTATAATACATTAAATATATGAGTTAGATTAAACTAAAGCCAGCGGGCAGGACAAGCAGCACCCGAGGCCACCTTCCCCCTGGACAAGACACGATGCAAGAAGGAGCAGGGGAGGAGGGGACCAAACAAACACTGAACGATGAGGGAGGCAGGGGACCAAACAAACACTGAATGATGAGGGAGGAGGGGACCAAACAAACACTGAACGATGAGGGAGGCAGGGGACCAAACAAACACTGAACGATGAGGGAGGAGGAGACCAAACAAACACTGAACGATGAGGGAGGAGGGGACCAAACAAACAAACACTGAACGATGAGGGAGGAGGAGACCAAACAAACACTGAACGATGAGGGAGGAGGAGACCAAACAAACAAACACTGAACGATGAGGGAGGAGGGGACCAAACAAACACTGAACGATGAGGGAGGCAGGGGACCAAACAAACACTGAACGATGAGGGAGGAGGAGACCAAACAAACACTGAACGATGAGGGAGGAGGGGACCAAACAAACACTGAACGATGAGGGAGGAGGGGACCAAACAAACACTGAACGATGAGGGAGGAGGGGACCAAACAAACACTGAACGATGAGGGAGGAGGGGACCAAACAAACACTGAACGATGAGGGAGGAGGGGACCAAACAAACACTGAACGATGAGGGAGGAGGGGACCAAACAAACACTGAACGATGAGGGAGGAGGGGAAGAAACAAACACTGAACGATGAGGGAGGAGGAGACCAAACAAACACTGAACAATGAGGGAGGAGAGGACCAAACAAACACTGAACGATGAGGGAGGAGGGGACCAAACAAACACTGAACGATGAGGGAGGAGAGGACCAAACAAACACTGAACGATGAGGGAGGAGGAGACCAAACAAACACTGAACGATGAGAGAGGAGGGGACCAAACAAACACTGAACGATGAGGGAGGAGGGGACCAAACAAACACTGAACGATGAGGGAGGAGGGGACCAAACAAACACTGAACGATGAGGGAGGAGAGGACCAAACAAACACTGAACGATGAGGGAGGAGGGGACCAAACAAACACTGAACGATGAGGGAGGAGGGGACCAAACAAACACTGAACGATGAGGGAGGAGGGGACCAAACAAACACTGAACGATGAGGGAGGAGGGGACCAAACAAACACTGAACGAGGAGGGAGGAGGGGACCAAACAAACACTGAACGATGAGGGAGGAGGGGACCAAACAAACACTGAACGAGGAGGGAGGAGGGGACCAAACAAACACTGAACGATGAGGGAGGAGAGGACCAAACAAACACTGAACGATGAGGGAGGAGGAGACCAAACAAACACTGAACGATGAGGGAGGAGGGGACCAAACAAACACTGAACGATGAGGGAGGAGGGGACCAAACAAACACTGAACGATGAGGGAGGAGAAGACCAAACAAACACTGAACGATGAGGGAGGAGGAGACCAAACAAACACTGAACGATGAGGGAGGAGGGGACCAAACAAACACTGAACGATGAGGGAGGAGGGGACCAAACAAACACTGAACGATGAGGGAGGAGGGGACCAAACAAACACTGAACGATGAGGGAGGAGGGGACCAAACAAACACTGAACGATGAGGGAGGAGGGTATATAGTTCCATGATTACATATTTGATGAGGGGGCGGTTTCTCCTTTCAGAAATACAACTGCGTTTCCAAAGAAATTCCCAACACAAAAATAATGAGTTCTGAGTAAAAATAAAGAAACTTATTTAGAATGTTGTCTTTCAGTGTATTAAAAAAACACTAGGAAGTGTATTTAGTTCTACCTAAACATATGAAAAATTTAATATTTATACCTTTAGAGTTGTGCATATCTAGAAAACTGAACTTGAAGCTCCAGTGGTGGAGGCTGCAGATGCTGAACTTGAAGCCTCAGTGGTGGAGGCTGCAGATGCTGAACTTGAAGCCCCAGTGGTGGAGGCTGCAGATGCTGCAAGTGTCAAGCAGGTCAGACAAAGCCTTATAGACAGGGGTTCACATACAGTGCCTTGCGAAAGTATTCGGCCCCCTTGAACTTTGCGACCTTTTGCCACATTTCAGGCTTCAAACATAAAGATATGAAACTGTAATTTTTTGTGAAGAATCAACAACAAGTGGGACACAATCATGAAGTGGAACGAAATTTATTGGATATTTCAAACTTTTTTAACAAATAAAAAACTGAAAAATTGGGCGTGCAAAATTATTCAGCCCCCTTAAGTTAATACTTTGTAGCGCCACCTTTTGCTGCGATTACAGCTGTAAGTCGCTTGGGGTATATCTCTATCAGTTTTGCACATCGAGAGACTGAAATTTTTGCCCATTCCTCCTTGCAAAACAGCTCGAGCTCAGTGAGGTTGGATGGAGAGCATTTGTGAACAGCAGTTTTCAGTTCTTTCCACAGATTCTCGATTGGATTCAGGTCTGGACTTTGACTTGGCCATTCTAACACCTGGATATGTTTATTTGTGAACCATTCCATTGTAGATTTTGCTTTATGTTTTGGATCATTGTCTTGTTGGAAGACAAATCTCCGTCCCAGTCTCAGGTCTTTTGCAGACTCCATCAGGTTTTCTTCCAGAATGGTCCTGTATTTGGCTCCATCCATCTTCCCATCAATTTTAACCATCTTCCCTGTCCCTGCTGAAGAAAAGCAGGCCCAAACCATGATGCTGCCACCACCATGTTTGACAGTGGGGATGGTGTGTTCAGGGTGATGAGCTGTGTTGCTTTTACGCCAAACATAACGTTTTGCATTGTTGCCAAAAAGTTCGATTTTGGTTTTATCTGACCAGATCACCTTCTTCCACATGTTTGGTGTGTCTCCCAGGTGGCTTGTGGCAAACTGTAAACGACACTTTTTATGGATATCTTTAAGAAATGGCTTTCTTCTTGCCACTCTTCCATAAAGGCCAGATTTGTGCAGTATGCGACTGATTGTTGTCCTATGGACAGAGTCTCCCACCTCAGCTGTAGATCTCTGCAGTTCATCCAGAGTGATCATGGGCCTCTTGGCTGCATCTCTGATCAGTCTTCTCCTTGTATGAGCTGAAAGTTTAGAGGGACGGCCAGGTCTTGGTAGATTTGCAGTGGTCTGATACTCCTTCCATTTCAATATTATCGCTTGCACAGTGCTCCTTGGGATGTTTAAAGCTTGGGAAATCTTTTTGTATCCAAATCCGGCTTTAAACTTCTCCACAACAGTATCTCGGACCTGCCTGGTGTGTTCCTTGTTCTTCATGATGCTCTCTGCACTTTAAACGGACCTCTGAGACTATCACAGTGCAGGTGCATTTATACGGAGACTTGATTACACACAGGTGGATTCTATTTATCATCATTAGTCATTTAGGTCAACATTGGATCATTCAGAGATCCTCACTGAACTTCTGGAGAGAGTTTGCTGCACTGAAAGTAAAGGGGCTGAATAATTTTGCACGCCCAATTTTTCAGTTTTTTATTTGTTAAAAAAGTTTGAAATATCCAATAAATTTCGTTGTGGAATGTGGAATCAACCGTGAGTGTTTCGTGTCTGTGTTCTAACACTGTGTGTCTTGTGTGTTGTTTTTCTCACTAAAGATTACTGAGCACGATCCGGAGCTGCAGCCGCAGGCCAGCGACAAACCCGGACTTCACCACTCACCTTTTCACTACTGGAACTGTCTTTTGTTTGCACCTTTTAGCACTTGAATCACGCACTGTCTTTGTGTTTGTGTTTAGTGTGGGTGTCGGAACGGGACTTTGGGGTTGCGGGTCAAACCCGTAGGATTATAACGAGAAGTGATACACGCCGCTGTATCACTTCCAGCACTATTATTATTTACAGGTTTTGCCTTGAGGCTCTGGACATTTATTAATTTAAATAAACACCCTTGCACCTGTACCAACGTTTGTCTGTGTGATTATTCTGCACTGCACTCACCTGCACGTCATTACCACTTTGCCACAGTAGACTATAGTATTTGTAATGTTGGATTGATACATTAAGGTTTAGGCTTTTATTTGAATATGAACAGAAAGAAACAATATGAAACAATATGAATAATGTATAAAGACAGCAGATATCTGAACCTGCTTCTGAACAAGATAAATCTATACCTTATTTTTAACAGTAAAACATAAGCAAATAGTAAAAGAGAAACCTCCTGTAGTTCTATACTGTACATGTTTGATATGCATCAAATAAAAATAACCATGTCCCCACGTTACATAAGATTATTTGGTACCGACTGGTGTCAAGAAACCTTTTCTTTCATAATAATACATCACAAAGTACCATTTGTAACACTTTGGGAAGTTTAAACAGACAGTAGACTACAATATACTATTATTATTCAAATCTACACATAACTCTTCTCCTTGTTTCCCTCTTTATTTTTGTGGCTCTGGCATAGGACCAGTAAGTGGTATATAATCAGAAAATGGTATGTGTACCGCAACTTGACCTGTGCAACATCAGAAAATGGGACGCTGTCCTTGCTTTGATTGCCTACTGCATAAGTCACTCAGAACAAGCCCAATTATAGTTCAACTCCCAAATCCTAGATGGTTACAATGTAACCCTATTTGTTGCTCATCAGTTAAAGTCACATACATTTGATGAATAGTGAAATATTATATAAAAATTACTTTAAGGGACCAACTCAGTACATTGTACCCCTTTCAGGTGGACATTTGCTTGTTTTCTGAACTAAAATCATTTACACATACCCAGGTCAATCGCAGTACAAGGTGGACCATTTTTAAAACACCTACCCCCAAAATAACACCGACCCGGTGTTACAAACCTACCAACATAACAATTTTGGGGGAATATGAAGTTAAACAAATCCACGCACCAATCCATTATTACAAAATTAAAGTATGTATAACTTAAAGTATGGATATTTTTAACACAAACTTTGGGGGCGACCTGTCATATTCTGACATTCACAGTACCGGGGAGCATTTAATTATTTTGTATATAAATAAATTCAGTTTAATGAGAGCTGAACAATAAAGAGTGTATACAATAATGTAAAGAAATAAGGCATTCTGGGCGTATAGATATCTGCGTTTATCATGTAAATAAGGATGTATTTGTTTATGTTATTATTGACACCTAAGGTTCAAACCTGCATATCCACATGCATTAACACCTGGAGCACCTTGTAAAAGAATATTGTAATTATGTTCAGTAAAATAACACATTGAAAATGTATCTATAAATGAGGAGTTTCTAATTTAAGGTACATGATGACTGCACCTATCATCTCACAAATACCAGGGTTTGTTCATGATTCTTAAATACACAAAGTAAAAATAATGCACTTGTGTTTTTTGGGTGTATATAGAGCATACCAAATATTGTAAAACATGTACCTCAAGAAAATAAATCCATAATAAAGTATTGGAGACTGACCCCATTTCTTTGGAAAGATATAGGCAGGTTCACCAGACCACTCCCCCGAAGAAAGGGATGTCCCTCATTTCAGAAAAGATCTTTGGTCAGAGCTGGGGTCTCTCTCTCTAAAAAGCTGTTCCGTGCCTTTTTCAGTGAATCTAAATACATTACAAAAACCGTAGGCCTTATTCTTTAGCAGGATGCTATACTTTACTTATATTTTCTTTACTCTATTTAACATGTTTAGAACATGTTAAACTCTGTTCTGTTTTATTCAGTTATATTCAATTCAATAAGCTTTTATTGGTATGACAAGAATAAACAAGAATTGCAAAAGCAAATACATATACCTGTTTGTTTATTTCTATTTTCTTTACGCGGTATTACATGCAGAAAATATTCTTGCATTTTGTTAATGTTCATGCGGTATATTTTTAAAATGTCTTTCATTTGAGCATTTTTTATTTTATTTGCTTCAGGATAAAAATTTAGCTAAGGATAAAATTTTAGCTTTTTTAAAAAAATAAAAACATACAAACAAACATGATTAAACAGTTTTTGTTTATAGAATTGTTTCCAGGTTTTAATCTTAACGAAAGTAAGCAATCTCCTTAGATAATGTTTATTTCCTCCAAATAACCCCTTCATTTGTATTTATTTAATTTAACCCAAAACTCTAATATACCTATTTGGAAGGCTCTGCATCTCTTAGGCTCTGAAACAGCCCCGCACACATACCGGTCATTTTGGCTCAATGACCTTTGCGCCTTCTGCCTTTCTGGCTAATTTAGACCAGATGTATTCTCCAGTAGCCTGTAAAAAGGGCTGGAGACCCTTCTGGTCAAATGCTGTGTTAACTCATTAGAGTGAATCCTGATGTGTCTCCCTTCACTCCTTTGGGTCCAGACAGGATAGCCTTGTCTGATAAAGCCATGCATTCTAAAAACCTCCTTGGATTTCCCCTCACCCATGTGTTGTTCTACCTTGCCTCCATGCTGGGCCTGTGAGCTAGGGCCCTGGGACATCCCTATGATGGGAATACATGAGGACAAAATAAGACCAAGTTTTTGTGCAGTACTTCAAATGAACATTACCATTAAAATGTAAGGATGTAGTTAATGCATACCCTATAAGGAACCTTTCAAATATTTATTGGAAGTATACATGACTTCAAAGCAATGTTGCATTTTTTATTCAACCAAAATACAGTTTATGCACATAGGTTAATATGCAATAAAACATACAAACACTTGCACACACCCTTTATTTAGGATATATATATATATATATATATATATATATATATATATATATATATATATATATATATAAATATATAGTGTTGGTTTAAGAAAACAAAAATGTGAAAGGGCCATATAATCCAACTGGATGGTGAACAAAGTACTCATATAATGGAAAGTGTCTGGGATTTAAACTAAAGAGGGGTTAATGAATACATTTGTAAATGATCATGGGGTGTAAATTAAGGTATAGTAAAAAATAAAGTTTGGTTTAAAATGATTATTATTATAGGACATATACAATAGATTTGGGGCATTAGGACCCTGCAGTCACGGGTGAAAACATTTCTGTCTAATCTTTTGAAGGCCGCGGTATATTCAAGTGAGATCACCACCAGTTTTCCAAACAACAAAACTAGACTACACGACTCCAGGATTGATGATTTTGCAAAAGTAACTTCCTATCTAATTATTATCGGGTTTCAGCACACATATACCCCCAGTCTGTTCATTACGTGTAAAATCGAATGACACATATTCTCACTGGGGGTGTGTTTCGTGCGCATGTGCGGTGTAAAGGAACCGCCCCCCTATTTAAGTCACAGAACGAGTTTTTGGAATCATTTAGCGGCTGAATCTTGAAGCGGGCGGATGTCTGAGAGAGAGAATTCGGGCTGTACTTAAGCGGTTGTCCTGGGGAGTTTTTTTTTTAAACGGTAAGAGAGAGAGAGCTTTTTCAGAAATTGTACTTTGGTAGATTTTGTTTTGTTTTGTTTTGTTCTTTTTTTTTTTTTTTATAAATATTTAATTTAATATCTGTTTTATTTTGTGATACGCTGTTTCAAACTTTCTTTTTCATTAAGTATGTGTGTGTGTGTGTGTGTGTGTGCGTGCGCGTGTGCGTGTGCGTGCGTGCGTGTGCGTGTGCGTGTGCGTGTGTGTGTGTGTGTGTATAAAATGAGATAATAGTGACAATATCTAAAAATATAAATTATAAAGGGGTCATTACATCAGGATATGCAATGTGATTACTGTGTGTAATGTTAGTTTAAATGCTTTCAGGGAATTTGAATGTAAAGCGTTTTGTCCGGGGAGTTTTTTTTTTTTTTTTTTGGAAAAACGGTGAGAGAGAGAGAGAGAGAGAGAGAGAGAGAGAGAGAGAGAGAGAGAGAGAGAGAGAGAGAGAGAGAGAGAGAGAGAGAGAGAGAGAGAGAGAGAGAAATTGTATTCTGGTAGAATTTGTTTAGTTCTTTTTTATAAATATTTAATTTTAATATCTGTTTTATTTTGTGATACGCTGTTTTAAACTTTCTTTTCATTAAGTGTATATATGTATATTGTTTAAATGCTTTTAAATGGTGAATAAGGCGTTTTCTTTTTTGGTTTTTCTTTTTGCGTTTAATAACTAATTTTAAACTTTCTCCTTTTTCATTAAGTGTCTTATCTAAAAAAAAAAAAAAAGACTTTAATGTTGTCTGCACAAAGCATAAGTTAACATAAGCATTTATAAAAACATGGGTACCCACTATCCCGATTACATAAATAACATATTAAACACTGATTTTTGTACATATCTTATAAAAGACGTGCAATAAGTTTATAGGCAAATATAAGCCTATATTCAATAAGCATATCTGTCTTGTAACAACCATAAAATCCACGCCCCCTCGTTATATATTCATAAATTCATAAATCCACGCCCCCTCATTATATATTCATAAATTCATACCTATAAGTTCAAAAAAAGGTCAAAAGGGTCATAAATTAGACTTTTGACATAAGCTATAGTAATATTACTACTATGTATGCATCTATTATTCCAACATGGAAGCCAGATAATTACTGTCCCCACCTGCACATCACTAATTAACTTAATTACATATTAATATAATCACAAACAGTGCAACCAGCACTTATAACAATAGTGTAGCCTAATTCTCATGCAGAAAATTAAATAAACAGTTTTCATATTGTCCCATTGCTTCAAGCAGGGTAGTGTTCAGCCTGTGTCAGTACTGTCTCATTGAAGCAGGGTAGTGTTCAGCCTGTGTCAGTACTGTCTCATTGAAGCAGGGTAGTGTTCATCCTGTGTCAGTACTGTCTCATTGAAGCAGGGTAGTGTTCAGCCTGTGTCAGTACTGTCTCATTGAAGCAGGGTAGTGTTCAGCCTGTGTCAGTACTGTCTCATTGAAGCAGGGTAGTGTTCAGCCTGTGTCAGTACTGTCTCATTGAAGCAGGGTAGTGTTCAGCCTGTGTCAGTACTGTCTCATTGAAGCAGGGTAGTGTTCAGCCTGTGTCAGTACTGTCTCATTGAAGCAGGGTAGTGTTCATCCTGTGTCAGTACTGTCTCATTGAAGCAGGGTAGTGTTCATTCTGTGTCAGTACTGTCTCATTGAAGCAGAGTAGTGTTCAGTCTGTGTCAGTACTGTCTCATTGAAGCAGGCTAGTGTTCAGCCTGTGTCAGTACTGTCTCATTGAAGCAGGGTAGTGTTCAGCCTGTGTCAGTACTGTCTCATTGAAGCAGGGTA
This sequence comes from Acipenser ruthenus, assembly GCF_902713425.1. NCBI lineage: Eukaryota > Metazoa > Chordata > Actinopteri > Acipenseriformes > Acipenseridae > Acipenser > Acipenser ruthenus. Next base: position 5,609,102 of record NC_081239.1, on the reverse strand, counting down.
GTGTTCATCCTGTGTCAGTACTGTCTCATTGAAGCAGGGTAGTGTTCAGCCTGTGTCAGTACTGTCTCATTGAAGCAGGGTAGTGTTCATCCTGTGTCAGTACTGTCTCATTGAGGCAGGGTAGTGTTCAGCCTGTGTCAGTACTGTCTCATTGAAGCAGGGTAGTGTTCAGCCTGTGTCAGTACTGTCTCATTGAAGCAGGGTAGTGTTCAGCCTGTGTCAGTACTGTCGCATTGAAGCAGGGTAGTGTTCAGCCTGTGTCAGTACTGTCTCATTGAAGCAGGGTAGTGTTCAGCCTGTGTCAGTACTGTCTCATTGAAGCAGGGTAGTGTTCAGCCTGTGTCAGTACTGTCTCATTGAAGCTGGGCTTTGAACCCACTCGGGACGCAGTTGAGAACAAGCCAGACCCACGACTCAGGGGTTTTGTTTTAGATACAATAGGATGAGAAACATTATACACAGAACTCTGATTTATTGTTTTTATTGATTTTTCCACCATGAATTTATTAAGACTTAGAAACTTTTTGCATTGTGTTGTAATGTAGACACTTTTTAAATTAGTGTATTAAATAATTGGCCACTGCCAGTAAAATAAAACTGGATAAATATATTTTTGTATCTATTCCATTTTATTATGAAGTGTATATCATGGGCAGCGGTGTGGAGTAGTGTTTAGGGCTCTGGACGCTTGACCGGAGGGTCATGAGTTCAATCCCAGCTGGGGGACACAGCTGCTGTACCCTTGAGCAAGGTACTTTACCTAGATTGCTCCAGTAAAAACCCAACTGTATAAATGGGTAATTGTATGTAAAAATAATGTGTAAAAAAAAAAATAATAATAATTGTATGTAAAAATAATGTGATATCTTGTAGCAATTGTAAGTTGCCCTGGATAATGGTTCTACTAAGAAATAAATATTACTAATAATAATGCTATTAAAAGAGAACACCTTTTACACACGTCACTATTCAGAAGCCACTGATAAACTTTGCATTGATTTCACACTGAAGTGTTGAAGTATTGTTTCTTTACTGCTTGGCCACACTATTTGTCCCGCCTGTCTAGGAGAAGAAAAAATAATCCTGCAGTTTTATTGAAATTCTATC